>NW_010321031.1:33437-68060 GCF_000700745.2 Antrostomus carolinensis | reverse complement strand
AAGAATTTTGAAATTAAAATGATAGCTAGATAGAACATAGATAGGTAGATTGTTAGATAGAAAGATAAATGGTGTTCATGCTGAATATAAAGTGCAAAGACTAACAATGAAAACACTGAACTGAATTGAATGTATAATATGGTTGTTACAGGACAGATAAGATGCATTTGTTTAATAGGATTCGGCTCCTTCCTATATTGTAAATATATGTTTGTTAATGTCCTTCACTTTGAATATCCATAGATTTTTTGTATGAAATACATATTGGTTTGGCAGTAAAAATGCGACCACACAACATGAGAAGATGATTGTAGCTTAATTTTTCGTAACAAGAGTTTGTCCCAGGACTCACCTAGGACTGCACAAGAAAGTGTAGGTTAAAAGCTGTGATTTACCTCACACTCCCTTCTGCATTGCTCAGGTGTGCAGGTAAATAGTGCAGAAACTATAAATTTCTTCTTTTCACAAGTTTGTTTCTGGATAAAGTCATGCAGAGTAGAGCAGCCATGCTTATGAGACCCGAGAGCACTAGTAAGAGCTCTAGCATTTGTTAGCCCATCACACCTCAGGTAGTCTTAGTGCTATTGGTGCAGTTGATGAATGAAGCTAAAAGTTAATCCTTCCTCATTTCCAAGGAAGTTTTGCCATCTGCCAGTTGAAAATGCATCAGCATGGCATGACGAGACACTGAATTCACTCAAAATATGAGACTGGACTGATCACAACAAAAGTAGATAAACACTTAGCTATAGAATTGTTGTAGAGTTAATCCTGACTGATATTAAAAACAGGTTGTTTAGGATTTTTGCTATGTTTTGTGGAGTATTAAAAAATATACTCTTTTGGAAAAAAAAAAATAATAGGGATGATAGCATCTGATTGAATAGTATCTTCTGGCTTTTTTCACCATCAGGTATTGCTTCCTTCCTCTTTCTAAGGTATTGTCTATAAAGAACAAAATGCTAGTGGTTAGTGTTAATATAGAACTCTTCATTAATTGCTTCCTTTACATCTGAGATGTGTACGTAAAGAAACCCAGGACTGTGTCCTCAGGTTAGCCTTCCGTAGCATTTTGTACTCCCTTAGCAGATATAAATGACTCCTTAAGGGATATGTCAGAACAGGTTCCTGACCTCTGTATTCAACATCCTGCTTTAAAAATACAAATTAGTCTACCAAATTAATGCATACTATTTATGTACAGGATAATGAATCTAGTTCTTAAATTGTTTATGAAATTTATTAGCTAGAATAAAATATTGCTTTTAGTTGTGGTATAAGAAAAAATAAAGTGATTCAAAATAAATGTCTTTGCACTCTTTAATATTTTAATTTGTTTAAAACAGTTGAGGCATTGTATAACTATGACACAACACACGGATCCTGTAAATTGCTTGTAAATAATTATCTTTTCAACAACTTCTACCAGAACTCTTGCTTGTGAACTATCGAAGCCATGAGTCACCTGTTCACAAACAACATTGCTGTTAAATGGGAAAGTCTATGTTCAATAACTTCTATATTAGCACTCAAAAAATTCTTTAGATTGCAAAAAAGATATTCCAGCAGCTAGAATTCTGTGGCCCTACTGTGCATTCTCCAGACTACAACTCCAGTCAGGGAAAATGCAGAGTGATATTAAAGGGTAATAGCTGGCAGCAGGTGCCACCCAGAGAACCTGAAATGCAGACTCTTACTTTGTGGAGAAGGTTTACTTTGTCTGTGCATACACCGGCTGACCAGGGTTGATGATTTTAAAAAAAAATAAAATTTATAAAAATCCCCTGCCACGGGCATTCAGGCGAGCGAGAAATGAACACGGACGCATCTATGAGATGTAAGTTCAAATCCAACTTTATTACACTAAGGCTGCGTCTTAAATACTGTCTTGAGACAAAGGCTATAATTCAATTGGTAGATTACTGCTGTACACACGCATAGAGCAACTATATAATTGGTTAAGCTTGTACATCGTGCAATTATATGATAGGTTAAGCCTTAAGTCATATTTACAAATCGCTCTTCTTGTTATTCTACTTACTATCTCTTGCTTTCCGCTTGCTTCTGTTATGCTAAGGCTCGAGCTCTCTCAGAATAACTAAGGCCCCAACAATCCCCCAGCACATTCACCTGCTTGATATCAGTCACTGAGAAGTGGAATAAATCCCATACTATTTAAATATGTGGATGTCTCCTCCCTGGAAGTGTTTAAGGCCAGGTTGGAGGAGGCTTTCAGCAACCTGGTCTAGTGGAAGGTGTCCCTGCTCATGGCTGGGGGGTTGGAACTAGATGATCTTTACAGTCCCTTCCAACCCTAACCATTTTATGATTCTATGATTCTATGATTCTATGATTCTATGAATAAGAAGTGTCCTCACTCATACTTTTCTTCTGTTTGCCCTCAGAAAGTCTGCACTGCCTCCTCCCTTCCTGCCATCCAATGCACACCGCACTACAAGTGTCTGATGGGCCAAAGAGCCTGACCAGCTGTCTAGCATTTAATTAAATGAAAAATTTTCACTGACACAACTACTATTTGCGCTATAAAAAAACAAGCAGGATTTATAACTATATCTTCTGCTGAATATACCATTCCTCAATAAATTGAGAAAAAAAAATGGTCTGTGTTCTAATAAATCATCTGTGTTTATTCAATTCTTTTGCTGTTTTGACTAGCACAGTCCTCCTTAATAATCATCTTTAGAAGACAATATCAGGGGTTAATAGCTATGAAATGAAGACAACAGACCTACCCATAATGGAAGCAATAAAACAGGATTGCACTGAACAGAAATCACTGCTTTTTTTTTGCTGTCCAATCTACCAAAAAGTAGGCCCTTGTATTTCCTATCTCCTTTGCCATTAACATAAATCAACTTGAGCTTAATGGGGAGGAGTCAAGAATCCTATTATTAAAATAGATCTAAATGAAAAGCATATAGACAGTGGTAATAACGTGAGACGTTTTTTTCAGATACATTTACTGACAGCAGAACATCCCTCTGGGCATAAATTATTGGGAACACATCTTTTAAAGCATACCGAGATTCAAAGAATGCATGCAGATACCTATTGCTTAAGACTAAATTTAATCACCTCCTGCTTGTGACCATTTGGCAGGTTCAGGAAAGTTTTCTCCATAACAGGTTCTCTGAAGCCAAACTAATAAAGTGCTAATTAAAGAAAGAACATGGAAGACATGAACACTAGGAGCCTGGAGTAATTGGCTACAAAAAAGACAGAGCTGAGACACGTCACTTTCTCTGCTGCTCCTGATTAGGCTCTAATTCAAATACCAATATTTCACTGCACGTCAAGGTGCTTTGGGAAAGATCTCAGGCTTTCTCCATAGAGTAGAGGGTCTGCTACAACCAGTGACACAAATGCTTAAGAAAAAAATTCTCTGTTTAATCCCATGTTACCATCAGGATAACATCTGTGGTAGTCTGGGCAGTGCACAGAAAGCTTTTATTTTCATTCCACAGTGGTGAGTCAGAGATCAGAGAGAAATTAAGGAAAACCACCATTAGAAAAAAAAAAAAAAAAAAAAAAAATCTGGAATAGAAACCATCTCCCAAGCCTGTCACAACTGAGCAGTAATTAATCTGAGGAGTCTTTCATCTGCCTTGCAGGCAAGCTCGAAAGAACACCTACTGGCACTTTCCTGAAGAAAACGGAAACAAAGAAGTGAAAGTCACTTCGTTTATTTTATTTGAAATTGGTTTTATTGTTGATTTCCTCTTGCGTATCATAAACTTAACTTTGTGTGAGCTGATGTACAATTTCATTCTTGTTGCTGTTGCTGCTGTAGCTCAATACCTTTTCCTGTTTTTCCTGAGAAGAAACCCATTCTCTCATCTGTTTATATTGTCACTATGTAATAGACAGAGAAGATATTTTTTGAGGCAAATTTATTCCATGTGTAAAACAGTAAATTACACAACTATCTGGGCAATGACTTACTTCATGATTCAGTACAGTTGATAATTTAAAGGAAAATATTTTATATATCAATAACCATACTACATTCATACTTCAACACACCGTCAGGCTACTTACTCATAGACTTGGCCATCCACTTAGGCATATAAGTTTAACAAGACATGGACCCCTAATCAACAAAGCACTTAAACATTTAATTAATCCAACATCTGCTCAACAAACCTAAGTAAATATATGTATAATTTCGAGAGCATTCCCATGCTACACAAGAGATGATAAAAATAAGATCATTCTTAATTTTCTGAATTAGGAAGCATTGTTGATTTTAAAGTTTGTACTTTTCTAATTTAATAGTAAATACTTTTAAATAAAATAATACTTTTTTTTTTCCTTAAATTGGAAACCCTGAATCCAAATTGCATCTAAGAAAATACGCAAAACTTCCTCAAGTCTGTCAATATAACATGATAAATCATTAGTCACAATGTCCTGGTTTTTAGTGAAACCACCACACACAATCATTAAGAAAATTTTAACAAGAGAAGAGGGCTTTTGAATGTTTCTAGCATAACATTTGGCACAGTTTATTTTAACATTTTCTATGGTTACTTTATAGTAGTTCAAGTTTGATTTCAAAATCAAGTATTTTTCAAGTTTTAACATCTTCATTTTATTTCTTTTTCTTCACAGAAAGAGCTAGATATATTAAAATTTATGGATAAATTCTTTAAAAATATAAATTGACAATTAATGAGCAGTCATTGCAAGCCCTAAAAATTTTCTTCAATTTTATGATCTGAGAGAGCTACTTATGTTCATTTTTGTATTTAAATAAATGCAGGAACCTTAGAAGAAAATTTCCATAACAAAAGATAAAAGGAGTCAAAAACATATATTCTGAACTTTATGAAATATCAACTTTAAGTGAACTCTTATGGTTGCTATGACTCATCTAATGGAGTTGACTGATAATTTATTCAGTTTTAAGGATAAACAAGGACAATTTCATGAATGGCACTCTTCAGAAAATCATGCACAAATTCATAACTTTCACCCAACAGTTTTGGATGAGGTGTGGAGACATGATTCATCATTACAACACCCCCTGTAAGTATCTACTGAAGTGTTCAGTACATTTAAATGTATTGGGGTTTCATTGACCTGGGTCTAATCCTCTCCTGTATTTCCTAATCCTAATCCTAATCCTAATCCTAATCCTAATCCTAATCCTAATCTTAATCCTTCTGTATTTTCTAAAAATTACATAAGCATTAATTGGTACTGCAGATCCAAAATGAGTGCCCTAAACTAGCATCCCAAGAAGCTTCTCACAATCTTATTCTCTAAGTTAATTATACTTAAATAGTTCTTGATATGAAAATAGCTATTAATACTGCAACTGAGATGTAGTCTTCACTGCCCCGATGATAATTTGTTGTTGTATGAAACTGGTTGGACGTCCCCTCCCTCCCCATGGGCTGTCTAATCCAAATACAAAGAAGCTGATGGAAGTGTGCAATGAGAGACGGAAGGAGGAAATGAGGTTCTTGTCTTTCAGTGTAGTACTCTTTTACCTTGCTCAATGCAGGTGGTAAAGCCCCTGTGTATTAATCAGAAAGTAGGGTTCTTCTGTGAGAGTTGGATTAGGTTTAACAAGACAATTCGACAGATCCCATCCAAAAGGCTGAATATCTTGACAGTGAGGTCACTCCTTTGGGAAGTGGGAAACATGCGTGCAAATTGCTTCAGGCAGAGGAGGGAATTGAATCTGAGTCCCAGACTGAGAACCAGTAAAGAAATACCTCAATCTTTCAGCAATCTATTTCCTTGCCTTCTTCTGCAGATATTTAAAATACAGCTTGACATTCAGTACAATGCTGTATGAAGATGAGAAAGAAGTTTTCAACAGGAAGGAACCCCCAAAACTGCAAGCAGAGTTTCAGTGAATCTAATTTCTTCTCAGCATTTCACTTTGGCAAAGGAGTAAAAATTTATTCCTCTCTCAGCTTGAAGCATAAGAGTTAACACATTTATAAAGTTTATTTTAGACACACCTCAAATATTTTCTTCAGAAAGGTTATACAGAAAAAGGAGGGCAAATATAGTTTAAAATCTAAAAATAAGAGAGCAGAGTACATTTTGAAACAGTGAAGCTGGTGAAGTGAATCCTGATGAAAAAATTTTTCATCCACTCTGGGCATACATTATATATTTTAGGAGCATATTTCCTCCTCTTTACAAGACATATCTCTTTATATGGTTGTAATGTTGACCTCACAATTACCAGAACATTTCAGCACTAAGAAGGAGGATATGAGCAACACTCAAGCACTATCCTCCATTCTGTAATGGCCTGTGTTGGTGTTGGTCTCAAAATAAATTATTACTGCAGTAGTGTGAATGTTGAATGTGAATAGGTAATCATTATGCTCTTCCTTTTACCAGGCCAAGGCCAGCATTTACCTTCACTTCTCTGTAGTCATAATAAATGTGGGTTTTAAAACAAGTAACCTTTTAAATTTTCTCTGTTATTATTTCAATCTTCCGGCTCTCTGTGTAGCTACTGCTGAATCACAGCCACCCATCTGCCTTATAGAGACATGAGAGATTAGGCCAAGTTTCTTATTCCCTTGACATACAAAACTTTACAATAGTTTATTTTTATAAATTAGAAAAAGAAAGAGAAAATAAAGTCAAGATGAGAATAAACAAGCTATCGGTATTCTTAATAATTATGTGAATTGTATAATAAGGTCATGTTTACTGTATTACAGTAAACACTGTGTAAAGAGCAGGCAGTATTTTTTTTTTTCCCAAATGAAAAAAATTTATTACCTCAACCTTATTTCATGGAAATTCCCCCCAAAAAATGTGTTCTTCCCCTCTGTCTCTCCCTCCCTCTGAATTTACTGAACTATGAGGAGACTTTGGGTAATACACGAGGCACATCATTGCCCTTACCATAGTTAAGATTATAGGTCCAATTGACTTTGGTGGGAGAAGAGCACACCCATTAAAATCAAATGGTATCTGC
Organism: Antrostomus carolinensis; assembly: GCF_000700745.2. Taxonomy (NCBI): domain Eukaryota; kingdom Metazoa; phylum Chordata; class Aves; order Caprimulgiformes; family Caprimulgidae; genus Antrostomus; species Antrostomus carolinensis. The sequence continues at coordinate 61,084 of NW_010321031.1, read as the reverse complement.
CAAATTACTTCTTATTTCAAACCAAGACATTTATTAAAGCCTGATCATTTAATGACATAGTCACCTAGAAAATACAAAAACTTCACCATGAATCGTAAAAATAATGCCTACCCATGTACCTGCAGACTGGATTTTAAAACTGTGCTATTATACATAAATGCGTATTATACATACATGCGTTTCAGGCATTATAGTCAAGGCTGCATACAGAATAGGATCCCAATGGATTACAAGACTCAGAGTGGCTTTAAAGAGAGCATACAAAGGAGCATGTATAGTTTTCATTAGGCTTAGTACTAATTTCAGTTGACATATAATTGAAGTATGTATCACTTTAAGTAGAAATGAAGCCTTACATATCGTCACTAGTGCATTTTCAAATATATTTTTATATGATACTGATAATAAGACATAATTCAATTACTAGTAAAGTAATTATTTGTAACCTCTTGGGCTTTGAGAATAAATTATTTCTCTACATTAGGATTGCCTGCAGTGCAGTTAAAGTGAAATATAAATGAAAAATATTATGCCACCTTTAATAACCAATTTTCAGTCTCAAAGTGGAAAGAAAAATGTTCCTTTCCAGCAGTCAGAAGGCAGGTGTTCACTTAGCTAATCCTTCCAGTGTTTAATTTTCCTGTTTTACCTTCTGTTATTTTTTGCATCTGTTTTATTTCCCATTCTTTTTTCCCTTTTCTTATATTCCCAATGTAGTAATCACACCTATGCCCTTTTTGAAGCTTCTGTTCCTCCCCAAGTAGAGATTTTTCCCAGTAGAGGGTGTATAAAAAACTTCTATTTGTTTAATTCTTTAGAAGAGAACTATCATGTGATGCAGGATACCAAAACACAGGCGTATGTTGTTTCTGTTGTTTCTAGTCTAGAAACAAATTGAAAGATCTGCAAAATGCAACATGTTTGTGTGAAGTGTTGGACACTCTCCTCTGCATACAATACACCTCAATAATGTCCGTGTCTTCATTTTGCTTCCAGGCAAAACCTAAGTTCACTTCTTGGAATGTCTTTAATAAGAACAACCAGCAAATACTCAAACTTTTCACCAATTTAATGTTGCTAACCATCATTGATGTGACATAGCCCTGGCAGCCCTTAAATGAACCAATTAAATTATATATAATCGCTATAAACAACTGTAAAATATTATTGACACATACACAGCAATTAAATCTCTTAGCAAAGAAAAATTCAAAGACTTAATGAAGTAGTTCACTCATATGGAAATGAGAGTGACATTACTGAACAGCAGAAGCAATTGAAGAATGTGCTGGTGTGGATCAGGCTGGAGAGATACTGAAAAAGAAATTAATGTCAGAGGCAGGAATCTGCCTACTGGTAGCCAAGTTAAAAATTTTTTTGTCTTCTGAATTTTTGCAAATAAAAGTTGTTTAACATGGCTTTAAAAAGAATTGGCTCTAAGGTAGTAGAAAAGATAGGAAAGATCGGAGGTGGATAGGGATAATTACAAGTGCATTATTTTATCTAATTGCTCAATTAGAATTATTGGAGTGAGAAGCAAGTTTGTAGTGAAGGAATAAAGGAGAGCTGCAGGAAGACCCAGCTGCAGCAGTGTTACTAAGACAGGTGCTCCCTCATTTCAACTGAGTGGTAGCAGCAATTTCCTCCAGGTCCAGAAACTTCCTTACCCCCAACATCCAGTGCTGAGCTACTTCGGTCCTTCTAGAAATGTGTGTCCAGGTTTCCTCTGCAAACAGCACTTATCCTGGAGAGACACACAATTGCACAAGTCACTGGCTTCCTATGTGCAAGGAAAGACAAAATTTTTCCTTTCTTTTTCTTTTCTTTTCTTTTCTTTTCTTTTCTTTTCTTTTCTTTAGGAAAAAAAAAAAAAAAAGAATACAAGACATTATTTTCACTTTATAAGAAGTGTTCACAAGAACTGGCCTTGAAGGGAAAGCCTGAACCACAGAGTGTCATCCTCAGCTATTGCAAGTATTTGCTTAATATAATTCTCTTACTAAAAGGTAATTCAAAACCATCTCAAAAGTGGGTTACTTTCTTGTCCTCTCTATGCTGTTTGGATAATAATTCAAGAATTTAATTGACTGGATATTTAGAAACCATCTTGTAAATGTATTAACGACCAGTAATATATTCTTGTTCCAGCATAGTCCTTTAGTTTATATAACTCTTTTTCTCTAATGTTTGTACCCCTGTGAGGTATTTAGAGGAAATGTTCAGATAGGTGAATTCAGTCAAATACTTCTAGTCTATGCCAAAATGTTATTTTTTTATTGTCATGATCATCCTAGGATCCTTTTTCTGCATTGGTTCTTGTATGAATTTATCTTTCTGGAGTACCAGATGTACATGGTACACTGGTGTTTAGAACAGTGCACTTAAATACTTTCCTACTTCTATTAGAAAAAAAATTCTTGATATATCCCAGGATTGCATTAGGTTGGAAATACCCAACTGCTGCTGTAGAAAACTGTAGAAGAAATACTAACATTAATAATTCATGCATTCATTGTAAATGTACTGACCATAATGGAATATTTTAGTACTAATGCTGATATCCAGAGGATTGTTCTTTATTGAACCAAGTGCATCAGTTAAAGTATCCATGAAATAAAAAATCATTGTCTGAAATTCAAGTATTCAAATGCTTCTTCAAACCCTAACTTTAACCTTCATCCTTAGTTCTGCTCCTTGATTATTAAGGATTGAGCATGTGATTCAGCTGCTCAGCCCCTCTGATTTCCATGAGACTGATTTCACATTAATGTATTGCTTAATGTGAGTGTTAAGTCAAAGTCAGGCTTTCCTATTGAAACAGAAGACAGCATTTTCTACCAATCTCTACAGGACTGAGTAACTTTTCTCTTTGTAATGTTTCCATACTGAAAGGGCTGACAAAATTAACAAATTAAAACAACAAGCAATCAGGCAATACTTCAAGAACACTTGAAACAGTGGCAGCTTTCAAGGAAGCATAGAGGACTTCTGTTTTTCTGTTCCCAAGATCAGGGCAGATTTTGGGGCAGTGTTAGCTCTCGTTACAATTTAAAGTCTAATATTTGCCATGGAGAACAATTTCTTATGGGGCATGTTAGAAAGTGTCATGCAGTATGCTCCAGTGACATCCACTCTGGCAAGAATAATTCTGAAGAGCTGATGGTAGTCTAGAAGTAATCCTTCAAGAGAAATCTCTAGTTGAGCTAGAACAGCACTTTGTGGTTTTTTTTTTACTTAAGTAACCAAGATCTGATCAACCAGAATGAGTTCTTAGGAAAATTAAACCTCTGTTCTATTCTATCACTTCAGGTTTATTCCTTGCAAAATATCTTGGCAATAAAAAATGTTTAAAAAAACCTTGTTGTGCATGAAGGTCTCCTGGATCCTAAACAGAAATGTACTGAGCACATAATCCTTTGTGCCATTCTTATCAAACATAGGAGATTCCAGTCAAAACTAGAAATAGAACAAATAATATTTTAACCATTATTAACCTCAGCAATTGTAACTCAGTGGCCAATTTGTACTATAGCAATGAACCAGTAAAGCTGATGCAACAGGCAGACTCCCTATGAAAAAAACATCCCAGACCTCTACTTCCATGGAGCTCAGGTAACAGGAGAGTCCATATACTTTATTTCTGTGCTGAGACTGAAAGTCTTGATATTCACTGACAAACAGTAAGTCCCAGTGAAACAATCAATACCTACTTACTTCTGTAAAATACATGCACATGAATGCTACAGCTTTTGGCGTTTCAGTTGTTACTGTTTCAGGCAGCATGTGTACTAGCGACTGGCTAGTTAGGCAGACAAGTATCTACATTAAAAACATTTCTAACTGATACTAGGTTGGACTGACTTCTCATTGTTCCTTTATTTGTGTATTAATTTACAATATTATTCAACATGGATACAGGAAATCTGAGTGGTAAATTCACTATTTACTTTTCAGAAACAAAACACACAAGGAAATAATGTCTGTCAGCTCACAGGTTGTTTTACTGTATTTAATATTATCTCATTAATGATTCGTTTAGAGTAATAACTTTCCAAGTTAATGAAGATGAAGTTACTGTTAAGGTGTTTTAGGTGTGGCAAAAGGAAAGTCCATTCAGGTGCCCCATTCTTCAGTGTGAAATTATATGACAGCTCTATTTCTATGTTATCTTTGATAAAAAGGTTGCCTAGTTACTTTTTTTAAAACTTGTAGGACACTTGTAGCATAATTGTCGGACTCATCATTCTCTCTTAACTAGTACATATACATCCCCATGCGTAAGCAGCTCACTCATATTTTACCATGAATGACTGGGAATATGTCCTTATTTATTTCCTATTTACCTGTGAAAATTTAAGGAGATTCTCTATATCTAGCTCTCAAGTAGTCTTTTGCCAGTGTTTCAGATATTATTTACTGAATTTAAACTTTACAAAATGCTTATATATTTTACCTAAGAAAATGGAAAATGAATGGAATTTAACAATGTGGAATTTGATCGTGCAATACAGCGAAGTACCAAGAAAGAAAGCAAGCAAAATATTTTCACCTCTCAGAAGGACAAACTTGGCTGCTACTGTATCATGTAAAACTGCTGCAAAAGATTAACAAAACACTTCTTCCTGTTTCCCTAAAACAGGCTGGGTTTTGGGTTTGTTTTTTTTTTTTTAAAAAAGCATTAATAATATTTGAGACACACTGAAAAAGAAGTAATGACCTTTTTTTACAGATTAATAAAACTGGACTGTGAAAGGAAGAATGTTGGCACTGTGGCAGATGGCCTTCCCTTAAGTCATCTATTGAGCCTCTGGAGAATACAATGAAGAAAACTACTAGAAAAGACTGAGAACAACCTGAAAAAGCCTTGAAAACAACCAGCCTCAGGTAACAGAGTCGAAAAGCCAGGTTTGGACTTCATCACTGATTTTTGTTCTGGTAACTGGTAGCAGTTGCTATGGTAGCACATCTGCCTAGCACTCTTTCTTTTTTTTCCCCTCACACACTCCCCTCCTCCCTGAAAAGAGGAAGAGCATAGAATCAAGTTGAAGATAAAAAATGAAAAGTATCCAAGAAGACAATGAAACAGCTTGCAAGCTTCAGTCTGCAAGGTTTATTTAAAATAGCTACTACTGGATTACTTTCACTTATTAGTCCTTAAGGTAAAGCTCTAAATGCAACATTTTACAACAAAGAGAGAGTATATTCCAGGATAACTATGCCTTACACTTTGTACAGATGCTCTGTATTGCTGAGGAAATGAAAGTGTATTGTCAGACTTCTGAAAAAATATGAAAAAGACTTGCTTAATTTTCTTTGAGTTCTGCAAATTAGCCCGCTTAGTCCAACATTTTAAATACAGCTTTAAGAACTTGACAGTTACACTCTTTTTAGTAAAAATGTAATTCTTAAGCCAAAATCTATTTAGAAAATGTAGTCTCTACATACCATTTGCTCTGTTTCTAATACAGGATATAATCTCTATTCTTATATGAGATATTATTTTTATTATTATTATTTTAGTAAAGATAAAAGAAAAAAAACAAAAACAAACAAACAAAAAAAAAAAAGCAAAGGAAATCTGTAAAGACATTGAGACATATATGTTTTATTTTGCCCCTCAGGAAAGTAATTTTCCAAACATGAACCTAAAACAAACTATTGGAATCTCGAGTTTAAGATTTTCTCCTGCAAAATGACATCTTCTGATTCATGTCCTGTAATAAAGCTATATTTCAGTACCATATTGCTCTAACCAGCTTCATCTTTTTGCCTACATATTCACACACAGAAAATAATCCGTATCGTTTATTTTTAAACTTTCAATCTTTCTTTCTTTAAAAAAAAATATTAAAAAAAGGGTGTAATAGATCATGTGTTATTCAGCTGGAATTCTAGATTAATGACTGAATCATAATTTTAGTCAAGATGATAGATTTTTCTTGCAAAAACATGATCTGTATCATCTCATGTACTCTATTAACATGTTTAGACTTAGCAAAAATTATTTTGAAAATTTTTGCTTGTTTGCCTGGGATGGATGCCTGACTAGTTTTTCCTCACAAAGGTACAGATTTCTACACCCATGCTGCTGAGACACTGCTTCTCACAAGACCAACCCTGTAGAAAGGGAGTCCCATAGAGCCATCTACTACAGGAAAATTCACAGGGCACCTCCTGCCCTGCTGCTGCTGTTATTGCTGAGACATTTGGTTTTCTATTGGTTTAAGGATTGGGCCAAAGGAATGCTTCATGGCAACATCTGACCGAAGAATTTGCCCCACATTTGTAAAAGGGAAACAATCTACAAGGAAAAGTCATCCCTTCTCTCCTTAGGGAATAAAAACAGTTTGAAAGAAAATTTAGAAGTAGATGATCTTGGAGGTCTTTTCCAACACAATCTATTCTATGATTCAGCACTCGCAGATCTCTACTTCATACTGTGTCTTTGTTGATATTTTTTCTCAGATATCTAGCTCTGAGAATACGTCTAAGCATGCAGTGGTTTCAACTCCATCTGCCCTGGGATTTTAAATTCTGCATTGCAATGGACCCCTTCTAGTTCAGGGGACGAAGGATTCGATCAATATAACTCTCATGTTTGGACTGAGATCCTCTGCCTGAAAGTACTAGTTTGAAAGGCATACACAGTTTTCATGTTTTCATTATTTATCAGTATGGCACTGTTGAAAACAAGACAGAAAATGTCCTTTTGCCATTGTGTGAAATCTTTACAAGCTACAAGCACTGTCTATACTTTTGTTCCTGCCATCTCAGGAAGGATACAGTAGAGCTAAACAAAATGTAGACAAGGGCAGATATAATTATGGGTAAATCATGTAGAGACAGGGCAAATTAAAAAACAAACAAACAAACAAGCAGAAAAAAAGAAAAAAAAAAAAAACAACAGGGAAAAACTCCTTCCTTACCAGGACAAACTAAAGGAGTGCTTAGTTATCTTCTGTCTGGAAAGAAGATGAAAGGGGCACCTAATCAAGATTTGTAAAACCAGGAATGTAGTTAATAAGGTTTATGCAGAACTGACTTTCATAAAAACTTGCAATACTGCAATTAAAGTAAAACAATACCACTAGTAGAGATTCAATTTAAAAGAAATAAAATGCACCACTTTTTTATTTAAGGAGCTCGGAACTTCTGGAAATTCCTGGCACAGGTGTCGCAGCAGCAGACAGTATCAGCAGGACAGAGAAGAGATCAGATGAATCATGGACAATAGTTCCATAAATATATAGTAAAAGAAGTAGAAGAGGACAGTCCTTATCATGTCCCTATTCAAATGATCAAAGATGTTGTGATGCTTCAGTGTGTGTGGAGCTGAGAAAGGAACCAGGCTCGTGTGCTCTTCCTAAACATTCTTTGTTATTGCCACTGTCAGAGACAGACTTGCAGGGTAGATGGTATTTCTGGTATTCTTGTACCCCACTTTGTAGAAGTCTTCAATGAAATCAAACATCACACGCCTAATACAAGAAAAAAATGAGAAAGAAAACAAACTCTCTGATCCAAACTAGTGGAAAAGAACAGAGGATAGAGTTACGGACAAGGATTAAACATCAGGCCAATGTCAAAGTTAATAAAATAAGGTTGGTTTTGTTTTGTTTTGTTTTTTGTCATGGATGCATTACTCCACTGACAACATCCTATTGTCTGTGCAAATGAAGACGCACAACTGTCATACAAATGTCAATGGCACGAAATGCCACAGCATAGTTTTGGAAGCCCTCAGGTAGAACATAGAATGGGCACAGAAGAGGATTTTACCTTTTGAATGGTCAATGGTCATTTTTTTCGTTTCTTTATTTCCATAGAACCCAGACAAAGCGTTTCTCTACTTTCTCTGCTTTTTTTCCTGTTGTTTGTTTTGGTTTTTTGTTTGTTTAGTTGTTGCTTTTTTTTTGTCATGAAACATTTTTGTATGATTTCTGTTCAATCCTTAAAAAGCAAGGAAAAGCTATTTTCTTCCAAATTTCTTGCTGACAGATGTCATTGAAATCAAAGTATAATAGTTCCAATTTCGGTATTATTTGCTATTAAATTGTACTGAAACCTTTATTGTCCCTCAGGGAAAAAAAAAAAAAAAAAAAAAGGCAGAAAAATTTTAATTAAAAACACAGTTCCCAAAAATATGTCTTAAAAAGAATCTAAACCACAGGGAGGTATTTATGGAGTTACCAAAAAAATTAAAAATAAATAAAAAAAATTAGAGATGTGTTAAAAAATTTTACGGAGAAGATTTAAGCTTCCTGCTTAATTGTTAGTCATCATCTGTCATAATTCCTTTGTGAGATGGCTACTTCCGACTTCTAAATCTTGAGTATTCCTGCAGCTTCCGCTGGAGGGTTTAGGACTGACAGAGGTAATACATTTGGTAGATTGACAACCTGTATGATCATGTACCAGTTTCTGTGATTTGAGACAGCCAACGTGGCTTCACCAAGGGTTAATTTTCCCTTACCAACATACGGCCTTTGGTGATGGAGTGACTACACCAGTGGACAAGGGGAGAGCTACAGAAGTCATCTATCTGTCCTTCTGTAAGGCCTTTGACACAGTCCTCCACAACATCCTTTTCTCTAAGTTGGAAAGATACAGATTTGAAGCGTAGACTGTTTCATGGATGAGGAATTGGTTGGACGATTGCATCCAGAGGGTAGTGGCCAATGCTTCAATGTTCGAATGGAGATCAGTGATGACTGGTGTTCCTCAGGGGAAGGACTTGGTGGTGCTGGTGAATGAGAAGCTGAACATGAGCTGGCAATGTGCGCTTGTAGCCCAGAAGGCCAACCGTATCCTGGACTGCATCAAGAGAAGCGTGGCCAGCAGGTCAAGGGGGGTGATTCTCCCCCTCTACTCCACTCTCGTAAGGCACCACCTGGAGTACTGTGTCCAGTTCTGTAATCCCCAACACAAGAGAGACATGGACCAGTTAGAATGAGTCCAGAGGAGGCCATGAGGATGATCCGAGGGCTGGAGCACCTCTCCTATGAGGACAGGCTGAGAGGGTTAGGGCTGTTCAGCCTGGAAAAGAGAAGGTTTTGGGGAGATCTTATAATAGCCTTCCAATACCTGAAGGAGGCCTACAAGAAAGCTGGGGAGGAACTTTTTATAAAGGCAGTTAGTGATAGAACAAGGGGAAATGGCTTTAAGCTGAAAGAGGGTAGGTTTAGATTAGATATTAGGAAGAAATTCTTTACTGTTAGGGTGGCGAGACACTGGCACAGGTTTCCCAGAGAAGTTTCCCAGGATGCCCCCTCCCTGGATGTGTTTAAAGCCAGGCTGGATGAGGCTTTGAGCAACCTCGTCTAGTGGAAGGTGTCCCTGCTGATGGCAGGGGGATTGGAACTAGATGATCTGTAAGGTCCCTTCCAACCCAAACCATTCTATGATTCTATGATTAAGGCATTGAGAGCAGCTATGGGGAGAAAGACTTGGAGGTAGACGAAAAGCTAGACATGAGCTAGCAATGTGTGCTCATAGCCCAGAAAGACAATAGTATCCAAGGCTGCATAAAAAGAAGTATGACGAGCAGGTCAAGGGAGCTGATTCTGTCCCTCTACTCTGCTCTGGTGAGACCCTACCTGGAGTACTGTGTCCAGCTCTGGAGTCCTCAATACAAGAAAGACATGGACCTGCTGAATTGGGTCCAGAGGAGGGCAACAAAAGTGATCAAAGGAATGGAACACTTCTCCTATAAAGAAAGACTGAGAGAGTTGGAGTTGTTCAGCCTGGAGAAGAGAATGTTCTGGGGAAACCTGATTGTAGCCTTTCAATACTTAAAGGGGACCTGTAAGAAGATGGGGACAAACTTTTTAGCAGGGTCTGTAGCAACAGGACAAGGGGTAATGTTTTTAAACTAAAAGAGGGTAGGTTTAGACTAAATATAAGGAAGAAATTTTTTACAATGAGGGTGGTGAAACACTGGAACAGGTTGCCCAGAGAGGTGGTAGATGCCCCATTCCTGGAAACATTTAAAGTCATGTTGGACAGGGCTTTGAGCAACCTAATCTAGTTGAAGATGTCCCTACTTACTGCAGGGGATTTGACTGGATGACCTTTAAACATCCTTTCCAACCCAAACGATTCTATGATTCTATGCTTTGTTTTGAACAAATACATTGCAAAGTCAGTAGGTCTTGTCATATACTTTCAGGGAAAGCAAGTAATCTTTCCAGACTGTTAAAAAAAATAGATGGAGTTTGGAAAAAAAAAAAAAAAAAAAAAAAAAAAATTGGCCAACTGTTCCATTAGAAAGTAGAACAAAAAAATCTAAGAAAATCAATGCAAATGAAGACAAAATAAATTTTAAAATCATGGAAATCTGTCATCTGATGCCATAACAAGGTGTCATACTATTTCAAATACATCTTCTACAGTTCTTCAAATTTCCAGCAGACAAAGCATCTTTCTCCATGCAGTACTAGCTATCCACTGCTCTGAGTGGCATAGAGTTGAGCCTGTAAAGTTGTTTGTCTGACTCTAAACAATCTATAAAAGACAATGAAATTATGTTTTCATCAAGAATGCCAACTGAAACCTTGAAAACTTGTTGAAAGTCCTTATCAAATGAATCACATGTTAAAGTCATAATTCATCTTAAATTGTAGAGAAAAAAATGTACATATTTATACTGTACAGAAATGAACAAACCTTAGCCTCAATTCTCTGTGCTAGAAATAAAAAAAAATCTTTTGAGAATTAAAATTTTACAACAAGTTAAGAAATGAGATGCATTATAACAGAAATTTTAAATATCCTAATATTTTTGTTATATTTTGTGATAGTTTCTTAGTTATCCAAAATGTAATCAGTACATGTCCCTGCAATGTGTAGAGTCATTTTACAGATTGGATAATTGGATTCGTATTTTAGCAGAAAGTATTTAAATTCCAACTACATTATTCTTTAAATAAAAAAATGTTTGTCTCAGGCAATGACATTTCAGACATTAACCAAAAATTCCATATCATGTGTTTGAACATGTAGTTAAACATACTGTTGAAATGCTACAATTTGTTTAATTTATTTAGATAGCTGCTACTTTTCATTAGGTGTAAAGGTAGGCACAGTCCAAAGCAAAACAATGGCAAAAAAATAAATGAAGTTATATTCATAATATGGTAATTTTAAACTAAGGAAGATAAATTATGTTAACATTAATCTGTCTTTATTTTTCAAAGTTTAATTCATTTACATATTATCAGACAAAAAGTGTGTGAGTAGGGGGGAGAATTTAATACATTTCAGAAAGTTGTAATTAAAAATTTATTAGTTATTAAGGGACTGTTGGCTTAAAATGTGAGAATGGAGATTAATCCAGTTCTTTTTTTATTCTGCCTATTAGCTTCACATGTTTTATTAATATTTTTTCCAAATGTACTAAATACAACTGAAACACAGTTGTAATGTAAGTCATGATTACTATTTTTAAGATGGACAAGGAACAAAAACATGTCTCTCAAATTCTCAGATTTTCTTTGAAATTTGAGTTAACTTTTCTCATCATTCTCATCACACAACATATTGTTCTCTCTCATCAGGTTGTCTGATTGATAAGTAACAATAACAGAATAACTGTTGAACACTTTACAAACTGAAAGACAATGTAAGTGTGTGTTTGGTTTGGTTTGGTTTGGTTTGGTTTAGTTTAGTTGTTTTCACGTCTCTTTTCTACTACTTCCTGCACCATTGTGAAACTTAATAAAAAATACTTTCTCCTTACAGAAAAAACTTTTTTCTATATCTACAATATTTTCTGATTGGAGATATGTGAAATGTAACCTGCTTTATTTTTTTCCCTTAGAACCAGTTTTACTAAGTAATTTAGAACTATTCTAATTAATATAGAGATTTCACATTCTTAACAAAGTTATATAGAAATGTTAGGATATTTTAGCACAACTTAACACATCAATTTTTAGTGTAAAATAGAAAGAAACTTATTAACATATATTAATTTGCATGGAATAAAGGGTTGATTGGTCCAAGAAAAAACATTGTAGTTTGACTTTGAAGTAGTCAAAGGACAAGTCTTCAAATGTTAGCAATTACAGATTTTTCTCAATTAACATACAAACAAAGCATTCTAAATTAACAAGTGAAGGAAAAACTTGTTATTATTAAATGCAGAACTCTGTAAATACAATATTTGAAAGCATTAACTTCAGCAGTGACACTCATGGTTGATACAAGTACAAGTGGGAAGAGAATCACTTCCATTTTAGTTCAACGGAACTGTGACTGGGAACCTAACCCATGTTTTTAGACAACTTTTTAACAACCCATATATATGTGCCCCATAGGCATCAGGAATTATTGCATTCTGTATGGAGGAAGTGATGAAGTCAACTTCAACTTACCTGAAGTTGACTAATTAAGTCCCTCAAGTCAGTGTTACATGGAAAATATAGAACAAAAGTTTACATTTATTTGGATTTTTTAATTTTCTGACTGATAAAGATGGTTTACCCATAAGTGTAGTTCCATTTGTAATTTAAGTTAAGCACAGATTAAGAATATACTTTTTAGGATTTGGAATTTAAATACTTCCTTTTTTAAACAATACCAAGGCACTGAAATGCTCTTTTCTTTAAAGGACACCAGTAGGAATATCTGGTACAAACTAACAACTTCGTACATTGTTATTTTTTTGTTGTTGTTGTAAGTAGTGTTCTCATTCCATTTGTTCAGAACACTTCTTTTAATCACCTCACGGAAGGTCTCAGGAATCTAAGGCTCTGTCATTAAAGGATTCACAATTTCAGCACCTGATGTTGGTTTGCCTGATTAGAGCTATTCTCTGAGGAGCCACAAAAATATTTTGCAACTCTTAACTAAGCCTTGCATCTACCCACAAAATCATAGAATCACAGAATGGTAGGGGTTGGAAGGAACCTCTGGAGATCATCTAGTCCAACCATCTTGCCAAAGCAGGATCACCTAAAGCAAGTTGCAGAGAACTGCCTCCAGGCAAGTTTTGAATATCTCCAGATATGGAGACTCCACAAGGTCTCTGGGCAGCCTGCTCCAGTGCTCTGTCAACCTCACAGTAAAGAAGTTTTTCCTCATGTTTATGTGGAACCTCCTGTGTTCCAGCTTGTGCCTTTTGCCCCTTGTCCTGTTGCTGGACACCACTGAAAACAGTCTGACCCCATTATCTTGACACCCGCCCTTCAGGTATTAATAAGGTCACCTCTCAGTCTTCTCTAGGCTAAGCAGACCCAGCTCTCTCAGTCTATCCTCACAAGAAAGATGCTCGAAATGATACTATTCTTAATTTATTGATGGAGAACTCGAGGTACTGAGAGGTTAAATGACATCCTATGAAAGCCAGTCAAGAACAGCAGTGTTGTAATACTGCCCATCCCTGGTGGTTCAGAAACCCACACAACCACCCCCACAGATCAACCACCCGATTTGTGCTGCCTGCTTCCTCGTCACTTCTGCAAAATGACCCCAGTGAGTCTAATAACACATTTCCAATATTACCTTTTTCTAACTCATTTAATAGAATGAGGTCAGGGAGCGAGGACGTTGGCAGGAGATCAATCCCCCCAGGGGAGAACAATGAGGAGTAGCTGCATGGGCAGAGGACAGTAACGTTACTCAGGGCCAGTCAGGAAGTAAGTATACCCACACTGAATCCAAGAAAGTTTGCAACCTCCTACTGCAGCCTGCTACTTGTGTGAACTCTGCATGGTTAACGTTGGATTGTTACTGCTACCATAACTTCCGAGGTAGTCTTGTATAGTGACTGCAGAGGAAAGGGATAAGTGTGAAATTTTATATATATATATATATATATATAGTTATCTTGATTAAGAAAAAAACAACCCACAAAAACTCCCTCAAACCTAAATTCTATTTTCACTACAAAACCCCCCCCCACCTTAAAGTTTGTAAGTGTAATGAGCTATAACTGGCAATAAGTTCTTTATTTTGGTTTGTTTACAACTGAGCTGTTTAATACTATTATTTACAAAACTACTTAGATAAACATCTAGTCATCCACCAACTGATTCTTGTGTAAGTTTTTAAAAAGCAAACTTGATTTGACAGCTGTGAAAACTGCAGTCATGTAAATTTGCATAATTCAAGACCCACACATTTGCAAAAACTCCTAGTGAAAGGCAATGAAACTAGAAGCAGTATTTCTGAAGTAAATGAAAGCTTTATAGAATACAGAGACTGCACTTTAATTGGTTATAGGTGTTATAAAGACAAATGGAATACTGTACTATTTGGAAAGCAGTAACTATAGGAATAGTATGTTTTTTCTATTTGGTGACCTTTTTCTGAGTTAACAGAAGCTGCCCACACTATCACAAAAGCTATGCATTTTCCATCCTTGGAGACAGAATTAGCTCCAACTTCAGAGTTTGAGTAGCAACTTACAGACAATCTCCTGGAGCTTCTTCCAACCAAAGTTATTCTATAAATACTCAATTTATTACAATGTTAGCTGTGAGATTGCACATGGAGGTTGAAGTTTACAAATAAACACATCCATACAAAAGTGTATATATACTTTTCTTCATGCCCATTTCCCTTTTGCAATTTTTAGGACAGCAATCAAATCAAGATCAAACCAAGATGAACATATTGACTACTTTGGTTACAAACTTCCTCTAGAGACTAAGCAGCCTTCACTGAGTAATGGAGCTGATCTATATAGATTATTTCTGTCCCTGTTTTGCCAAGTACCAGACTACCTAATAGTTTTATATCACCTATGACAGATTTCTTTCTCTGACATTTCAGGATCCTCAAATATCTGTAGGATGTTATGGGAGCTGTGTTTTTATCATTGGAAATCACATTCTGTGTAGCTGATAAATTTTAAGCTTCATGTATTAGAACATACTTTTCATGAATTAATGAGCAGTATGTTTAATACTATAGTTAATGATAGCTTAGTGTAGCAAAACACTAATTTGAATACCAAACAGTGAAGCAATAACTGTCTTTTGCTGCTGGGAGCCACTGTTTTTACAAAACTGTCAGACTATCTCACTTTAAGTCACATGTCAAAGTTTTGCCTGTCACATTCACTATGACTGCAAAAACACAATCCTTCATGAAATAAAAATATGGATTATTATACAGCCCTTCAGGTAAAATGATAATATAGAAATAACTGGAATATACAGTTATGATTTTTTTTTCTCCCAGAAATTTCACAACAGGTATTACATACTCTTTTAGGGACTTCCTAGGGTTTTTTTTTCTTGTCTTGTTTCCAGTGTCCTAGTAAATCCTAAATACTGAAGTGCCTCTTAACTACCAAAGACCTTCATAGTGCAATGTGGTTGTATAATGTATTCTTCCCCTTCCCCAAAGAAAAGTCTAGAGCCAAAGTAAACACTGAAAAAAACCTATTAATAATACTACATAGACTGAACTATGATGAAACTGCTTCAGGGAGAGGAAAGAAAGTAAATAACTGACCTGGTGTTAACCATTTTCATTGATGTGAATATATAGTTTGAAAGAAGGACTGAAATTATTAATTAACTTTGTATAGGGCTTAAGAACGAATTTTGCTTTATAATAACAGGAAAATTTCTGACTAATTTTTAATTCTGTAAGGAAATATTCATTCATTAAAAACAAAGACATTTGCTGGAGATTCTGATCTGACTTTTCCTAGAAATATGTTTCACTGAATTTTCAGTACATACATTTAAATGTGAAAATTGAAACTTTGCGTATCAAGGCTATAAAAAACAAATAGTTTATCTCAGATAACATTTTATTCATTCTTTTGTTTCTATTGCTGTCAATGTGACATTTCAACCAGATATATGTCTTTCTTAGCTAAAAATTTGATGGAAAGGAAAATAAAATTTAATTTCATGATGACAGAGATGTTTCAGCATTTCAGGAGAGGATGCTTTCAGTGAAAAAAAGCTTGACCTAGAGTTATTTCCTCCAGCTGGCTATTCTCTTTCTTTTCTCCTAAAGAAAAAAAAAAAAGCTATCTCTGTTGTAACCAGGCCTTTCAAAAAAATTCAGTAAATAGTCTAAAATAGACTGAGTTAAAGAAAACTGTTGGCTTATAAAATATGTCTCTAGTTCTTGAAGATTATGGCTAGTTTTAAATTAAACCAAAATATCTTTTCAATCTTTTGTCACTTTTCAACCCAACTTCGCAGGGTTCCTGTAAAGTTCCTAAACATTTTCTCAAGCATCAGCTCTTCTAAATAATTTTGCATTATTTGACAAATTTTACTACTTCATTGTTTGGCTGCAGTTGCAGATCACTGAAATAAATACAGATAATTTTGGTAGTGCAAATTAGATAGGGGTCCAAAGCCCTGCCATTTTCTCAAGGTGAGTACCACAGCATACAGGATAAGCCCCTTGGCAAACCTGACATTGCCTTGTGAAGAAGAAACATTTCTCACCATCCACAGGCTCCTCTTTTGAAGTGCCTTTTTTGACATATTTTATCACAGTTTTAATGGGACAGAGAATCTTGCCCTACATCTGGTGCATCCCTTTCCCTCCCTGGTTTAGTAAGTCTGTTATGGGGAAAAGAGTAATCAAGAATGTCTGGAAAGACTGAACTAATCTAATGAACATATGTCTGAGTTAATAAACATTTCCATGGACTCTGTCAGTGCTCTTCCTAAGGCAATTGTAGGCACTGAGTGGCTGTCATTTCTTGAACTGCCAACTTGTTCAGCTAGCTTGCCTCAGCAGTAAGTCACTTTAGTTAGTGTTACTATTAATAACTGCATTTAAAGGAGTTCTAATTTTGCTAGGGATTCGAGATTTTGTTAAGGAAAGAATGCTGCACTGATTGATTACTTAGATCATAACTGCATCCTGCTAAGTGATAGTGAGGGGTCTTTCTTTCATATTTTATTTATTTCCTTAAATGTCCTGAAGTCATGCAGTTGAAAGGAGAGAAGTTGAAACAATATATATAACTTAGGGGTTTATGTTAGGAACAGGTTTGCCTATATTGAGGGATTATCTGTCTCCTTTCTTCTCTGGGTCAGCTCTTATTTCCATTCTAGCTCTGGCTACATAGCTTTATGAAATATCTACCCACTTACTCCCTTGAAAAATATCACAGGATTTTATTGTTGTGTTTGAGTATGGAGGAGGGTGTGAGGGTCCATGAAGTTGTCCGCAAGCCCATGTTTTTTCTGGTGGCATCTTAGGTACCTTACCTTACTAAGGCAGTCACAGTGGTATATGGTTATTTTAAGTAAATCGTAAGATATTTTAATTAATCTCTATGGGTTTCTGATGACAGCAGACTTAATTCATTTTTTGGGATTGTATGAGCACAGCCTGCCTGAAACTGCACACACAGAACCTTCACAAATCCCCAGAGAATGAAGAGTCAACTCCACCATCCTGTCCTTCCTTGTTCAGATAATGGAATGCTTTTTCACAACAGTGGGGTTTTTTTGGTTGTTTTTTCTTTTTAACTAAACTACAAAAGATGAGACACATTTTTTCCATCAACAAAAAAAACCCAATAAATCATTTTACTACACCAATAATATAATATGACTGATTGACTAAGTGGTAAAAAGGCAATTGCAATTCATTTGAGATAAATGTAGAATGGTACACTCAGGGAAAAAAATCCTTATTTTACATAAAACATGAATGGCTATAAGCTGCCTGTTCCTACCCGGTGATGGGGTTATAAGTGATAGTTCTGTGAAATGACAGATTAGTGCCCTGTAGCAATTCAAGAAACAAAAAGTGTTAGGAATTTTTAGGAAAGGAAGGGAGAACAAATCTGAAGACATCTTCACTTCTTCGTACAAAATGACAGTGCAGCCAGTCTTTCAACACTATGTGTAGCTCTGGTCACAACAGAAATGTCTACAGAGGGATGCTGCGTCTCCCTCAAAAGGGATATAGAGCAGCTGTGAAAAGTACAGAAACATGCAACATGAAGATTTTCCAGAGAAGAAATAACCAATGAAGATTCTTCTTTATAGAAAAGAGATAATGAGAGGGGTATGGTGCAGGTCTATAAAACTGTAGACATAGAGAAGGTAAATAAGTAATGATTGTTCATCATCTTTCCTCTCACATGAGTTAGACGCATTTTTTAAACAACTAGGTGTCATAGTTCATATAGGTTCAAAAAGCAATAGGACAAATATATGGAAGAGAAATCCACTCAAGAAAAAAAAAAAAACAACAAAAAAAAACAAAAAAAACCACACACAAAAAACAAACAAACAAACAAACAAAAAAAAAAAACCCAAAACAAAACCAAAAAACCTAACCAAAATCTTTCTATCTAGCCTTGGAATTCCAGAAGTTGCATATTTGTTGTCAGATATCCTGGGGAACTGCACATCTGATTTATCCCTTTCTCTGGGCGTATATTCCTGTCCACTGTCAGAAACAAATTAATGGGCTACATGTACATTTGGTCTAACATGATGCATGATTGCTCCAATCAAAATTAAAGGGATGTACATTTTTTCTGTAAAATATCTAATCCAATTTATGAGATTTTAATTCTATTTCTTCTTTCTTCCATTTAAGGAGATCTCACTGAATGAACTGCAATGAATAATATGAATAACTTACAATACATATATAACCATCTCTCAAATAAATCTGAAGATAGACACATTTTTCTTGTAAATATTAGAGGCTGTATTCCTTCTGCCCCATATAGTTCTCCTGGTTGAACCTTTGAGAGAAAATTCCCTGGCAAGCCACAGCTTGCATTGTTCAGCCCTTCAGCCACTATGAAGGACTAGAAGGGCTGTTACTCTGCAAAGCTCTACTTGTGAGTCTAGTGGAGAAGTGCTGGTGGTTCCTGATCCTTTGGTGTACTCTCTCCTGCATAGGACTGCCCTGTACCCAAGAGCACACCCATGTAGAGCTGTTGCAGTTTCAGGCTATCTCTTTTCACAAGGGATTTCATGTAAACCCTACCTTCTCCTCACAAACCCTCACAGGATGATTAGTAAGCACTCCTCTTTCACACCTGTTACATCAGAAACTAGGCTGAATACTCACTCTTTTCATTTACAGACATACCAGCACTGAGATACCAGAG
Organism: Antrostomus carolinensis; assembly: GCF_000700745.2. Taxonomy (NCBI): domain Eukaryota; kingdom Metazoa; phylum Chordata; class Aves; order Caprimulgiformes; family Caprimulgidae; genus Antrostomus; species Antrostomus carolinensis. Next base: position 42,018 of record NW_010321031.1, on the reverse strand, counting down.
AGGAAATTGATAAAAAGTACCAGGTGACCACAGCTGAGTACTCATGGAGAACTGCTCATGAGTTATCAAAGAGTCATAGAATTACACAGAATAGATGGGGTTGGAAGGGATCTCTGGAGATCATCTAGTCCACCCGCTCCTGCTAAAGCAGGTACATCTAGAGCAAGTTGCACAGGATTGCATCCAGGTGGGTTTCGAATATCTCCAGAGATGGAAAATCCACAACCTTTGTGGGCAGTCTGCTCCAGTGCTCTGTCACCCTCAAAGTAAAGAGGTTTTTCCTCATCTTCAGATAGAACTTCCCGTGTTCCTGTTTATGCACGTGACCCCTTGTCCTGTTGGTGGGAACCACTGAACCACCCATCCTCTTGACACCCGCCCTTTAGATATTTATAAACATTGATCAGATCCCCCCTCAGTCTTCTCTTCTCCAAGTCTCAGTCCTTCCACAGTTATCTGTATTTACTATTTCTTTATCTAAAAAAAACCCACCAAAATTTCTGTTCTGTACTCATGTCAGAACAAACTCCATGGCTGATTGAAAAGGATCATAATGATATTTTCACAGAAGTTGACTACAAGAACATCAGTTAGTTTTTAGTAAAGAAGACACCAAGCAAAAAAAGCCTCCTTTTGTTTTAATTTGTTTCTATGCTATAGAGGTGATTCCTGAACATCAATTAGCACAGACAAAATTTCTCATTATTTTGGATTAAGCACAGAGAAAGGACACAGGTAATATTGATTTATTACAATGTTCATTTAGCTCAGTTTGTCGTCTTTGCACAGACAACTAGCAAGCTTGTGAGCTTTCAGGTAAAAGGTACAAAAAAATAAATTCATCATTATATTTATGCTGACTGTAGTTCTTGCTATTGTTCTGTCTCTTTAGAGGTCTGGAAATGTGATTTATTTTCTGTCTAGTGTCAATACTGATCATAGCAGGCAGACATCTTCACAAAAGCCACCCCTCAGCTGGCACTAATCGGTGTCCTCATTGGCAAAGTCAGCAGAAAGGCCAAGGACTGAACGGAAATGAAGCCCCAACCTCTCTCTGGTCACTTCTGGTCAGGGCTGAGGTATGTGGAAGGAATATTACTTCAGCTACATGACACTTGTTCTGTGGATAAATTGAGAATTTCAATCTTACAGGCTGTCAATCCAAAAATTTTTATGGGCACTATATCCTTTAAAACATAAAAGGAAGGAAGAAAGAAAAGAGAGAAAAAGAAAGAAAAAAAAAATTATTGACTGTGCTTCTAGTAGCACTAAAACCACTCTAGCTGTACATCTCTCATGATCTATTTTCTTTTACCTATAAATGATAGATTAGAGGAAATATATACAATGAAATATTGTAAACTGTTGCAATTTCAGCTCTGAATCTTCAACTGCTATGTAATTATCTGCCACTGTATCTTCCATTGAAACTCAGTATTTATAATTCTTGTTAAAGAAACGTGTTTTCGATTAAATTCAAAATAGCTGGGAAAATAAAGAAAAATACAAAAACAGTATGTGCAAACATTTGAAATAAGGTATTATTTCTCTGCTACAGTCTTTAAGGTTGATCATAATTACATTGCATAGTTTTATTACATGTTCCTTTTAATGCATAAAATTACACAAAAGAAAAAGATAAGAAATTATATGCATATGCACAAAAAAAAGGATGTAAAAGTAGACCTAAGTATTCTTTTACACATGTTCTGAGAATTCAAAATATAGTACTGTATATTTTGAGCCTCTACACTCAAGTGCAGACTTAATAAGTATAAAGTTGTAAATCCTGTTTCAAAATAAAATGAAAATAAACTGGCCAATTAAATGCTGAGTGAGATGTCATGGGAAGAGGAAACCATCTTCTTATTCTCTGTAGACTTTCCAAATTTAAACACCTTTTTAATGATATTAAAAAATATATGGAAAAATTTTTCAAGCAAGGAAGCTCTTATTAGAATGCTATGAGAATGATCTAATCTAAGGAAATAAAAGTTGATACTTATTGGGAATCCTGCACTGGCCACTAGCAAAGAACCCCAATCATGATTTCATGAACATGTCAAACTGATGTTGAAGGCAGTATTTAGGTCTAGCAGCCCAGAGCCTCCTGGAGAAATAGACCTGGTAACAGCAATGTTGTGAAGAGAAACGAAAAGCTTCATGAGACAAATGAACCACTTGAGGAGAAACAAAATATAATTAAATGTTTAAAACAAAATATATTTTTAACTTTTTAATAAGCTTATATATTTACTGTAATCAGTAAGCCTAACAGGCAGTTTCTATTGTCTCACAGAACCATATCCTGCTAATTGTATTAGCAAACCTGTGTTTTTATAAGAAGTCACAAGGAATTCAGATAAAACACCATTTTGAAGGATGTGTTCTATTTTACACATTCTTTCATAGATCTTATAGAAAATCTTCCTACCATCTGTTGAAGAACTTGAGCAATAATAAAAAATAAGCTTATATTTGAGACTGTTCTGTACACTTTAGCTTTTGTCTCCCTGAAGCCTCATTTATATTCTGATTTTCCAGGCAGACAACATGGCAATTCATGCCAATTTTTTATTGAATAGCTCTTAGCAGTTACTTTGTATAGGTACTTCTGTACCGGTCATCATCTGTATGTTTTTCTCTGTCAGAAGACATAAAATTACTGTTTTCCTTTTTCTGTTGGCCATTTTATGTCCCATGAACAGGAAAAATTTTGACTGTATTAAATTCACCAATATCCTTACATTCAGTGGTTAGAATTCAGGTCAAATTGGACACAGAAACACAAGCGAATTCAAGAGTTTAGCCAGAGTCAAAATGGATTGCTATGCAGATAACAAGAATACACAGTTATTATTAGAGCAGTTATTTTAAATATATACAGTCTTCTACTCCAAGGTTTAAAATGTATTTTAAATAATAAAAATTAGAAGAAAAATCTACTACTTTTTCTCAAGAAACTGATAGTGGACTGCATGCAACAGTACAGTTTAGGGGCTGACTTGCTGGAGAGGAGCTCTGTGGAAAAAGACCTGGGTGTCCTGGTGGACAGCAGGATGGCCATTAGCCAGCAGTGGGCCCTTGTGGCCAGGAAGGCCAACAGCATCCTGGGATGTATTAAAAAGAGAGTGGCCAGCAGCTTGAGGGAGGTTCTACTGCCCCTCTACCTCTCACTGCCCTGGTGAGGCCACGTCTGAAATACTGTGTCCAGTTATTGGCTACCCAGTTCAAGAAAGACAGGGGTCTTCTAGAGAGAGACCTTCACATCCCCTGCCAGATTCAACTCCAGGTCAGCCTTGTTTTTTCTAACTATCCCTGTAAGATCGAACAGCAACTCTAGACTCCTCCTGGGTGACCTGCCTCCTTCCACATAAATCAGTTATATAATTGAGTTTCCCAGCTATGACAACTAAAGGAAAGAAAACTGGAACATTATGGCAGAACCTCTGAAAGGTGTGGTTTATTAACTTACTTTGTAATATTTGTCTAACACTGAAGAAGCATGAAATACCTTTATTGCCCCAGGGGAAGAAGAAATCTTTTCTGAGCAGAACAACAGACACAAATTGTCATGATTAGATCACAGTTTAGTGCTCAAAGAACAGCAGGTCAATTCTCTAAATTATTTTAGCTGAATATTCCTGCCTATGCTTTGCTTATCCAGTGGTGAAGCATAGCATTTACCTGAAACCTTCAGCTGGTGTAAATTAAGGTAACTACATTGAAATCAATTCCTTCAACAAAGCTATATTGTTAAACATGAGGATTTACTAAAACACATTATTTTTTTCAGTCTTGCATAATAACTGAAAAGAAAAACATAATGCTCTCAAGATGTTTTGAGATTACTGATACCACCTGATGAAACAGTAGAGCTCTTCTGAAACTTGGAATATGTCATTTCACTGTATTTCAGCAGCTTGACTTTGCTCAAAAAATCTTTAATGAAATTAACACAGAATTATTAAGAGAAATTTTGAATTTTAATTTTTAAACACTCTAGGAGTAGTAATTTAATGTGCATTTTGTGACACAATGCATTTTTGTGTCAATGTAGGAAAAAATGTAGGAACATTATAAATTCCTATTTATATTTTTAATTTTATTGTTAAAATGATTTTGTATAGAACATTGATTTGGCATAGATTTAACTGTTGTATAATTTTTTTAGACTAAAAGGAATTTTCTAGACCAAACAATTTCAGTTGTAGTAACTGAGTATTTTGAACAAGGGGAAATATAATCATTATTTATAAATTATAACAATTATTATTTTCAACATTTCTGAGAAAGACAGATAACAGAAGAAATAAATGCATCTAATTGCCTCATTAATAAGGAAAATTTTAATAACGATTTTTTTATTCTTTTTTTATTCTATATATTCTATTTTTATTCTAGATTACTGAATCTAGAATATAAATATTAATTACATATAATATTTAAACTGTATAAAGATTGAATCAAAACAACACTTTAAAGTCATATCCCATGTCATGTTTTCTCATGACAATAAATTATTTCAGAAAATATTTTAAATGGTTTTAAGGCACTGCAAGACAATACAGCACCAATTTGTCATCTAGGAACAGGAAAAACAAATTTCAGGTTGTCACCAAATTAATTGATTGGTACCTCTGTGGCTAATACTTCCACCAGTAATATGTTTATATTTGCTAGTACTACTGTGAGTTTCCATGGAGGACTGTAACAGTGTAAGAACTGAGAAGGAAGCAGATGAATCTAGGAATTTTAGCAATGCAAGTGTGAAATGGTAGCCACAGAACATTTCCCAATCTCCTCACCAGAGTATTGGCAGAATAGCAATAAATACCACCAGTCAAAAATTCAATTAAACAATTTCTGATGAGAACCTGGGACAGCTTACTGTTATAAAAATGAAATATTGGTGCTATATTTAATGACATTCTAATAATCCTCTTGGAGTTTTTTTATTATTTAATAAAAGACTTCAGAATATCAGGGAACATTCTTAAACAAGACAGGGAGAGTGGCTAAAATAGATTTAAAAGTACCTACACATTTATTTATTTATTTTAAATAAAAGCTTGTCAATAAATACTTTTTCTTTTGATTAACAGTCTTCCTGGAATTTGTTAAAAAATGTCCAATAAGAGAGTTTATTCAAGTAATGCTTTTCTTGTTGGACGTTTAAAGAACTTTGCTTCTAGAGTTAGCACAAAAGAGAAAAGAAATTACACTTAAAATTGGTGGTTGGCCTCCATGTGCTCTCATCTATTCCTCTGCTGTATTGAAAAGATTCTCTTTCCTCTAATTCCTTTTAAAAAAAAATCTTAAATGTGCACATTGCAGCTGCAAATACTTCCAGTATTTTTAACATTATAATGAAATAATTTTTGCAAGAGTCAGCTCAAGAAACTGTAATAGGGGAAATGAGCTTGATGAAAGACAACTTTTTTTTTTTCCATCAAACCTAATCTACAACTATTTTACTTGTAATTCTTCTATTTAAATTAAATATCAAGATATTTTTCTCTTGCCAGTTTTGATATAATAGCAAAAGCTCTTTCTCAATTCTGTTAGAATAATTATCCTAATAAATGTTCCTAACTACAAGCTGAAATGATTTCTTCATACATATATAAGAGCCACTAAGAACATGCTCCAACACATAATAACATGCTGTAATTTTCACTTGCAAACAACTTGGTTCTAAAAGCAATTATACACTTATTTCGTTTATTTCATTGTTTCATTTGTAAATAATTTGATTCTGAATCTAGTTATGCACTTATTTAATTAGAGGAACTACTTGAATACAAAGCCAGGAAAAGAGTAAGTGAATAACACTAAAATTTAAAATTCTGCTGTTAATTCTGTGAGACAAAATGGAGTAACAACCTAGTGTACCAGTGTAAACACACATTTTGTCCACTGCATTCACTAGACAAGACGCATGACACACAGAGAGACTGATAGAGCTATACACTTACCCTCTGCAGAATATTGCCTGGGTTTTACTTATTATACAACATTACAGAGGGATTAGAATTACTAGAGAAGGCATTAAAATGTAAAATTCTGATCTGCATCTAAGAATCTGACTTCACCCATGTGTTGAATGGTCAACTACTTGTACTTTAGAGGTTTTTTTCTCTCAATTGTAATTTAATCAGAAGATTAAATAAATCCTTACATTTACAAAGAAAACAAAAGTCATAATCTAGATTCCTCCTTAATTTATGTCTTTCTGCTGTGTTACCTGAGTCTTTCAATGGCTTACACAGCAAAACACACAGCAATAGCAAGGCACAGTAAGATGATTTAGGAATAGAATTTGGACTAATGCCTGAATTATTTTGGTTTTATGAGTCTAGTTCTGGCTTCTATAGCCTTTACCTTTGGGGTAGCTGCACTTCATGAATTTGTCAGATTCCAATTTCAATTACAGTGTTATCATGTTAGCGTAATTTCCCAGATGCTACAGGAGTTATTTCTGATTTACATTAATTTTAGTTTAGTAAGAATTAGTGCCATAGCTATTCTGGAACTGTGTTCTAAAGTACCTCATGACTCTATGTCTTTGAAAGTTTATATTTTTAACAAAATGGGCACTAAAGCATGTATTTATACTGATTCATCATTTATTTATTTATTTATTTTAATTCTTACATTACAGAAGTTTGTTCAGACACTTGCAGAGTATTGACTGTTGCTATTCCTCTTTTTTTTTTTTTTTTTAGTTCCCACAGAATTATGGAACAAGTTTTAACAATAAATGGTTACCATGATGAAAGGGAACAAACCTATTGCATGCTTTTCATTAAAATTATTTACCATTAGAGAGAAGGCATTAAAAAATAATGTTATGACAAAAAAATCTTTAGTCACAAGACAAGGACTCCATTACCTTCTAAATGTTATCTGTCATTACACCAGTGATTAAAAACATTTCTACAGAATGCATAATTTATTTAACTGTTTCTTTGGGGATTTATTTTAAAAACACATCCCCAGTAAAGATAAGCAAACACCACTGGAAACAGAAAAAGCAAGGAAAGAGATTTTGTGGTGTGCACTATAGCTGAAGATCAGTTTGTGAAAGATAGTGTCCCCACACAGAAGAAGACACAATTGTTGCTCTGAGACAGTAATCCATGTACAAGATGGAGAAAAGGGGAAGAAGTGTTTTGTAGCTTAAAATTTTATCATTTTCAATGTCCCAAAATTACCTCTAAAAAGTTGGGTAATTCCTCAGTTCTGTACGAAACCCTCTGGAATTTACAAATGTAGAAAAATAGTTGTAAGATTTCATTATTAAGATTCCCCAAGTTACCAGAGAGGCTCATCAAGCTGCTTAAGTCCTTTTTTGAAGTACTTATGAATTGGTCATCATTCTGTGGACATTCTTCAAAAATAAATTGTTAGATTTTTCTTAAGTTATTTCATTTTTCTTCTGAAACCTATGGTACACCAGATATGTCAATATAACCAGTGACTGCACATTTAGGGGTCAGCAGAAATTTAGTAGGCTACAACCTGACCATGTAACTGAGATCCCAACTTTCATACAGGGACTCACTGGCCTAAACAGTGCTTCCAATAAGCATATTATTTTCATGACCTTTTTCTGCATTTTATTTGTTTTCACATAACTAGCTAAAAACTATGTCGTTTCTAGGTTCAGTACATTATACAGTTAAAAAAAAAAAAAATGCATGCAAGCAGTTGAGGCCTTCTGTGCCTCTATTTTCAAAGCATCTGTAGTATAGGAAAAACTCAATTTCCATCTTATCATTTGTCCTGACATCTTTCCTTGAAATAATTCCTGGCAACTTGACAACACTGGCAGGCCAGTGCTTGGCAGCATTGGTTTTCATTTCCAGTCCCTTGAAACAGATTGAAATTTAAGTGCCACATATCCAATCATGTAGTCTTTAAGGGTTATTTAAATTAGCACTTTGAGGTAAGAAGATATTTGTAATGACTACATATTCATGTGAACACAGATGTAATCCGGGCCCTAAAAATACCATCTACTTTTTTATCTGAATCAAAAGGGCTGACCTACTATAGCAGTCTGAGCAATATTCAGAAATATTACTTTTCTGGAGAAAAATAAATTTTTAAAAAACATTACTTCTACATGTCAAAAACATTCCCTGATTCCAGTTAAAGGCATGGAATACCTAGTCTAGCACCACACTAGACTAAAACTCATTAATGCAATTATAAGAACCCTATAAAACACTGTGGAGGTTTGACCACAGTGGAACTGTGTGGTCCCACGCTCACCCCCAACCAGTGAGATGGTAGGGGGGACACAACAAAGGGGGCACAGAATTAGAAATGAAAGTTAGGGACAGTTCACTCAGCAGTTATGTTCACAGGCAAAACAGACTCAAACTTGAGAAATAAAAAAAGCATTTTAATTCATTGCCATTCATCTAACTAGACATAACAACCACATCTTAAGACACGTTCCCCCATGCCTCCCTTCTTCCTGGGTTCAAACTATTTTCCTCCCAATTTCTCTACCTTCCCACCCAGCAGCACAGGGGACAGGGAATGGAGGTTCAGTCAGTTCACCTCTGAC
>NW_010321031.1:27315-33331 GCF_000700745.2 Antrostomus carolinensis | reverse complement strand
TCCCGGCATGTAAGTCCAGAAACATAATGTTCCAGAAGTGAGCTTCCCATGGAGTCACGGACCTCTTCGGGCTCAGCTCCTGGCTCTGACATGGGGACATCCATGGGCTGCAGACTCACACCCCACTCCGGGGATCCACCCCTGCTCTGGCAGTGAGTCACACCTGCCCTCAGGCTCAACTTCTCTGCTCCAGTGTGGAGTCCTCCATGGCCTACCTGTGGTTCTCTGCTCTGCGGTTGAATCTCCATGGGTTGCAGGGGACTTTGTCTTCTCCTACTCCATGTGGTAGAACTGGGTGCAAGTCTCTGTCTTTTCTTCTGACAAAGAAGATCTCTGTCTGTCTGTCCTTTGTTTAGGCCAATGGTTGTCTTTTGTTAGGTCAATGACCTCTCCACCAGGTTCACCCTCACCTTCTTCTTTTCAGGACAGTCCTTCCCCTCACAAATACGGATTCGCAGAGGCGTTTCTCTAGTGCTCATTGGCCCAGTCTGGGCTGGAGGGGTGTTCGCCTCAACTAAAGAATCTCATAGACAGCCACTGCTTTATAAAGATTAATGAAGTTTCATCTTTGGATCAGAATCATCAAAGCTCCAGGACAAAGCATCAGGACGCCAGGAATGCTGTAATATGGATGTTCAAAATCACAGCTTTTTAGAGATTGCATACTGAGGAAAATATTTAATCATTGAGGTATTTTTCAAAACCTTGATCAAAATCTCTAAGGGATCTGTAGCAAGGGGTACTACTTTCTTTAAAGAATTCTAAATGCAGCCTTAGGGGCTGACATTTGGAGATCTTTTCATCCTTCTGCTCTGCCAGACTGTCCTTCGGGACCCATGTATATTACAGGAATTGTTTTCTGTGCATGATACCCAGGCCTCTGATTTAGCTGGATGCTTAAATTTCTTTATCCTCTGATGTATTCAGTCACAAGATGAATTCTCAAGGAATAGCCATTTGTCACAGTTGTTACTGTGCTGGAGACATCAGCTCTAAGGATTTCTTAGTGCTTCCACTATCCCCCATCTCTACAAACAGTGATGGCAGACAGCACGCATACGGCACAGTGACATTGATGCTTCCTGTCTCCTCAGATGCACAACTCGCATGTGATTAGTGAGCCCTACAACCAAGTGTCCTCACAGGCCAGCACCAGTTTCAGAACTTTTGTTTGCCCTGTGGAGCATGGTGACCTCACTTCTGACTCCTCTGTATATGATCATGGCCATATAGATCCAACTGCAGAGCCACAGGTACCAAATTACAGCTTTTTCGATATGCAGCTTCTTCTAACACAAAATCATCAGTGACAATTTTGTCACAGTCTTAGGGAAGAAAATATGGTGTTTTTTTCCACACAGACATATGATCTTGTTTCCAGTACACAATGTGTGGGAGTTTCATCCTGCATGTCCACCCGGAGATCATCAGTGGAAAGTTCTCTAAGTCACTAAGAAAACTCTGTTTCAACCCTCCATGGAAATGCTTTGGTGCCTACCTGTTAAGACAGCTGTCATATTCTTCTGGGGTTTCCTCGGTGATTATTTTACATAATTGTCTTTATTATTAAATTTAAAGTCAGTGGACATTTATTTTGAGACACTGAGATATTTTGTGGTTTCCCAGAAGTGATGCAAACAGGTGAGGTATATCATTTACATTTATCACTAAATACATGAACTAGAAATCATCTTTTACAATTCCCTTTCAAATTTTCTGTATGTTAGAAAATTGAAATAGCTGAAGAGCATCATACACTTTCCTGACAGCTCCCTGAAGTTTCTTTGCCTTGATTAGGCAATTTTCATAATCCATCTGTCAATCAGAAGGTGATCGCTTCTTTTTTGCTTTCCAAGGCACTACCAGCACTGAGCACTTATAGATATGAACTGATATTAGTAACATAAATAATTTCAATTTCTGGTGTGGCTTAATGACTCATTGTCAATTAGAAATTGTGCCATTCCTTTTCAGTGCGTTAACTTCATTTGCAAGGATTATTTTGAGATGGATACAAAGATTTCAAGTTTTAGGCCATAACTTCTATCTCCTGTTCTTGGTACTTGCTACTGTTTTCCTAATTGATTCATTGGCATATTTAGACTACATACATAGTCAGAATCATTTTCTGAAACAATATTTCCACATCATTTATCCATAAATAAATTTTGTTACTGTTAACAGGGTTATCCAGATTTTCTTCAGCATTAAATACGCTCTTCTGTATTTGCAAGCTATGAAAGTCTTCTCTTGACAGTTTGAAGTTTCTTACCTTTCTCTTGAGTATTACTGAATAATTTGCTACTCTGTTTTAATGCTATTAAAGCAAGGGAGGAGGTGGTTTCAAATAGAAATATTTTCTTTTAGATCTTGCACAGCTTTTTAAGTTATCTGGCTTCCATCCCTTCCTTAAACATTTCTTTCTTGTTTATTAATGTTGATTTTGTCAAAACTTTAGGTTTCAATGCTGTAAGAAATACAACTTAAGTATCTTCTTGCACAGAAATTGCTAATGTTTGCAAGGGAGTAACTGGAACAGATTTACTGTGATTGTCACCACTCTTACAAAGTAGCTGATACCAGCCAGAAAGTCTCTGGGTCAGAGATCTGTGGTCAAATGACAGCTTTTCAAACTTTTCTCCTAGTTTAACTCAGCTTTGAGTTTAATACGGGATTTTGATATCCAACTGTTTTCTGATCAACTGCTTGTGTTAATCTGGTCTTTTTCTTTCTCTACTGTTATTTACTTCTGTTTTCGTGTGGGAGCCATTGTCACTGGCCAAAATGCCTTGATGTTAGTTCCCTAAAGGTAAGGAAAGTTGATATTAAATAAATGTTGTCAGCTTAATTACAGGGCCTGGAAACAAGGAAGCCTTGAAACTGAAAAAACTGTAGCTACCAAGCACTGAAAGAGGAAATTATTGTGTAGGTTTGGATGGTCCTGTTCAATATATAGAACTTTCTTTCTTTTGTCTAACTTCTAAAGAAGAAAAAAAGAAATAGAAATCATGAATGTTAATGGAGTTGTGCTTAAGGAATCCAACAGATTGATACCAAGTAAGGAAGTTACTTATAAATAATAAATTCAGGGATTTAATGAAGAAACAATTAGCCAGCTGGTATAAAAAGTAAATAAAACAACTAAGATCAAATAAAATCAGTTGTACTGTGAATTTATCCACACTCTAAACAGTGAAACAAAAGGTTAATAAACAGTAAATAAGCTGTCTTGTCCTAGACAATTCAGATCAGATTCATAAGATCCATATATTCACAAAACTTAACATTTGTAATCCTGTAGTTACATTCTTCTGTCTTGAAAAACTCCTTTTCAGAAACACTGATCATCTAACAACAGTTGGAGTTTCTATTTATATCTCTCCATTGTAGAAATAAACTATTTTTAAAGCCACTATTTTAAAAAGTAAGGATACATACAGATAGAAATTACTTGGAATGACTTAATGAGAAATTAAGTTTGCCTGTAAATTTGACAATTATATCCCCTGATTAGAGCACACTGAACTTTTTCTGCCAACAGTCTGTTTGAAAGTCCTTGAATAGCAGACATGATCACTTTCTTGCCATTTCATATTTAGATCAAATGAAAACTGAGTTTGCACTGTGCTTGAAACTTGTAATTTATTATTTGAAAACTTTGAGCTTTGCTAGTCAAAGAAGCTTGCCCTTCTGTTGACAGGGTTATAAAAGTGATAGGAATGCATATTTCCAGGATTTACTATATTTTGAGTGATTAAAAATTAATTACAAATATAGAAAAGAAATTGTAAGTGATAGCTACCTTAATATAATGCTATTTTTCCTGTAGTCTAATGGGCTGTTAAAAAAAGCAATGAGCATATTGATCAACAATATTGGAAAAAATCTTTTCTCTCCATCTTATCTAGAGGTCTAGAGATCTAGAGTTGCATTTCTTTCTTTGTTCTGTAAATAAATAAATTCTCCTTTGACATTAATCTCTCTGAGGTCCAACTGAGGACTACATAATCTATTCCTATTGAAAACAGTAGGAGTTCTGCATTTTAAACTAACTGGTCTTGGTCCTCCCAAGGAGATAAAATATGGAGAACCCATGGGAAAAAAAAAGGTTTTAGGGGGCTACAGAGCTCTTTGGTTTGGTTTGGTTTGGGTTGGGTTGGGTTGGGTTGGGTTGGGTTGGGTTTTTTTGCCTTTTGATGCATTTACTTTTGAGTTTAGTTTTTTGAAGTTGTTTTTTCTTCTTGAAGTTTAGGTATAGGAGTAACTTCACTGATAATACTTTAATTATGTCAAATAAATCTGAAGTTTGAGCTGTTTAGATCCTGTGTTCTTGATTACTTAGGATTCAAGTATAGTTTGTTCAGCAGCATTCACAAACCAAAATCAGCTTCTAAAGGTTTGAATAGATGAAATTTTGATCACTTGTTTTGGACAAATTTCTGAATGAACAAGCAGAAAAAGAAACTGAAAGAGAAGAATCTGTAACTCGACTACCTCAAAACTAAAGCTATTTTAGAAACAGATCAAAATGTTCATTTTAAGCTTATATTTAATTTCCACTATGATTTTTTTTTTTTTACCTCTTCATGTTATTTCTATTTAAGTTGAACTTAAGCAAGCAATGAACTTGTAAAGAGGCAATATAATGAAAGACATACACTATGTAGTCATGCTACCTTTTAATAAACTGATTTTTGAAGTTGTCCTGGTTTCAGCTGGGATAAAGCTAATTTCTTCTTAGTAGCTAGAATAGTGCTGTGTTTTGCATTAAGTATGGGATTTGATATGAGAAGAATGTTGATAATATACTAATGGTTTTAGTTGTTGCTAAGAATCATTAAGGTTGGAAAAGACCTATAAGATCATCAAGTCCAACCATCAACCCAACACCACCATACCCACTAGACCATGTCCTGAAGTGCCATGTCTACACATTTTTGAATACTTCCAGGCATGGTGACTCCACCACTTCCCTAGGCAGCCTGTTCCAATGCTTGACCACTCTTTCAGTAAAGAAACTTCTCCTAATATCCAATCTAAACCTCCCCTGGTGCAACTTCAGGCCTTTTCCTCTCATCTTATCACTAGTTACTTGAGACAAGAGAGCAACATCTGCTTCACTACAACCTCCTTTCAGGTAGGTGCAAAGAGCGATGAGGTTTCCCCTCAGCCTCCTTTTCTTGAGACTAAACAATCCCAGGTCCCTCAGCCTCTCCTCATAAGACTTGTTCTCTGGACCCTTCACCAGTTTCCTTGCCCTTCTTTGGACACAAGAAATCAAAGAATTCCCAACTTCCCATGTTTTACTAGTCTGCAGGTGCAAATGAAGATGAGGAGGAGCATAGCAATAACAACAGACTCAAATTGGCCAATGGAATATTCTATATCATATAACATTGTGCTCAGTATACAGATAAGGGCTGGGTGGGAAACTCTCTCTCTCTACTAGGATTGGAGTTTCTGAATTTTTTCTCCTTTGGGGTTGCTAGTCAGGAATGGGCTGGGCATTTGTCGGTGGGTGGTGAGAAATTGAACTGTGCATGACTCATTTGTATATTCTATTATTATTATTATTATTACTCTTTTTTACCATTATTATTTTAATTTTACTTTAATATAATTATCAAATTGCTTTTATCTCAGCCTATGAATCTTCTTACCTTTACCCCTCCAATTCTCTACCCCACCCCAACAGGGATGGGTGAGCAAGCAGCTGCGTGGTATTTGGCTTCCAGCCAGGTTAAAACCATGACAGAAGTGGAAGAGCTGCTCTGCACTAGGGAAGAGGAATGAGAAAAGCTCCGGAAGTAATGGAAAGCAATTCAGCTTCACAGTCTTGTGTCTTTACAGTGCTTCTTTTAATTTTCTGTCTGTGTACAGTGTCTTTTTACTATTTTGATCTAACTTGAAAAAAGTGAAGCATCACTCACATTACAATTCTCTGATAAATCAAGTAAAGAGAAACTTCACCAATCCCACAGAAGGACATGTGCATATTATTCTATCCACGCATATA
>NW_010321031.1:0-27282 GCF_000700745.2 Antrostomus carolinensis | reverse complement strand
CCTACAAAGAATGATGAACAAATATGCATTTTTCAGCCAGTACTGCTGCTCAATGAGGAAAGGCAGCAATTTGTAAACTAAATTTTCCTAGTGAGAACTAGGAACAGTCAGCTTAAGATTCACTACTTTGTAGAAATTTTCAGGAAAAAATAAGTTCTTAATGATGAATGTTTTTCTTTCTCATAATTTCTTCCTAATAAGCTTTATTTATTGCAAATAGGAATAGAAGACACATGAAGAAAGAAAGGAAAGCCTAAAACAATATTTACACTTGCATGTGTACAGTTCTTAAAGCATGAAAAAAGTTCATTAAGAACTTCAGGGTTTTCATGGAGGCATTTAATAGATGCTTAGAGAGGTCCATGGTTTGTTTCCAAAGCATGGAAAGAATTAAAAAAGACCACAAAATTTCTTTCTAGTACACTTCTAAAGCAATATTTGTAACCAAAAATCTCTTGTCAGCATTTTCTGGATGGCAGATGGTTGAACTGGTTATAGGCTTTAATTTTCATTACTTAAGTTTGTGATCTTTTAAGAAACTGCAACCTTCTTTTTATACTTTCTGTATGCTCTTCAGTGCCTCACCATTTCTTACTCTCGATATTTCATAACACAATTTACTTTCAGGAGAATTAAAGAACTGCCATACTACATTAAATCAAAGTTTCACCCAACTTAGTATCCCATGTCTGACTTTGTCAGTTAGTGTATGCTTAGGGAAAAGTACAGGAAATGAGGCAAATATAAAAGAATTTTCACCTGACAGACCTCTACAATAGGATTATCTTTAGCACAAGGAGATCAGTAACAATATTGTAACACTCGTTCTTCCAGTCTATATCCCCTAGAAGCTAAACAAGAGTTTTCTTATTCACTTCGGAAGAGTAGAAACTTTTAAAGTGAAACCAGCACCTTATTAAAAACTATAGAAAAAATAGTTAGAAAAAAAGTTACCTGTCATAAGTAATTTTTAAATTCCTTCTTTTATTTCCTCTTGTTCTGTCACTTGTTACCTGGAAGAGACCAAATCCCGTCTCTACAACATTTCGTGTAGTTATAGAAAGCAAAAAGGTCTCCCCTCCTTTTCTCTGGGTTAAACAACCCCAGCTCCCTCAGCTGCTCCTTGAAAGCCTTGTTCTCCAGGCCCTTTACTAGCTTCATTGCCCTTTTTTGGACCCCCTCCAGAACCTTAACAACTTTCCTGTAGTGAATGGCCCAAAACTGAACACAGTACTTGAGGCGCGGCCTCACCAGTGCTGAGTACTGGGGCAGGATCACTTCCCTACTCCTGCTGGCCACACTATTTCTGGTACAGGCCAGAATGATATCGGTCTTCTTGGCCACCTGGGCCCACTGCTGGCTCATGTTCAGCTAGCTGTTGTCCAATACCTCCAGGTCCTTTTCTGCCGGGAAACAGTAGTCAAGCAATAAATAAATTGGTGTGTCAGCCACTCCTCCCAGCTTTGTATCATCAGCAAACTTGCTGACAGTGCGCTCTGTTCCCTCATCCAGGTCACTGATGAATATATTGAATAATACTGGTCCCAGTACCAACCCATGAGGGACTCTTTGTATCATCAGCAAACTTGCTGACAGTGCACTCTGTTCCCTCATCCAGGTCACTGATGAATATATTGAATAATACTGGTCCCAGTACCAACCCCTGAGGGACTCCACTAGACACAGGCCTCCAACTAGACTCTGTCCCAATGACCACAAGTCTCTGAATTCTTCCTTTCAACCAGTTCACAATCCACCTCACTACCCAATCATCCAGACCACATTTCCTCAGTTTAGCTGTGGAAGACGGTATGGAATGCTTTGCTGAAATCAAGATAAACCACATCCACTGCTCTACCATCACCTATCCACCTGGTTATGTCCTCATAAAAGACTATCATCAGGTTGGTTAAACATGACTTCCCCCCTGCCTACTCGAACTGCTTGCAGACTGCCCTTGACCAGCCCTGTTCGGGTGCTCAGTAGGTGGTGCTCCCCAGGAATCTCCCTCAGTTACACCAAGTTTAAATCTCCCGCGGTTGCTCCGAACATGCTCCCTGCCACACCGGATTGGCTGGACGAGCTTGCGGGTTTCTGCCTCAGTTGCAGTGGTTTCCCCAGGGTTCCTCAATCTCAGGAACCTCCTGGACAGCGAGATCTCACATGGAGTCCCTGGGCTCACCTCAACTGTCACTGTCGCCAATGCTGGTCGCTGTGCTGGCTGGCAACCAGCAGCAGCAGCGGCGACATATATATAAATATGAAGCATATATATAAAAATATATGCAGTTACCCCTGAAATTTAGCCAGAGAAAAACTGTTAAATGAGATATGGTTAACCTAGCTACTTAAAACCTGATTCTGAATTAATGACTGTAAATCTGTTGCTATTCCAGCAGTGCTTAGTTGAATTAAATAAAAGAGCATATCCATTTCAAATATATGGAATATCTATTTCTCATTGCTTAATCTGTTCCACTTTTTATTAACTGGCACATAAAAAAACTCTTATATGAAACAGACTTAAATACAAATGCAGTGTTGTTTTCCATTTGGAATGAGTCTTTAATTTCTTTTCAACTATGAGTATTCCTACATGCAGCAGTATGAAACTTTGATTTCATGAGATTACAATTATTTTGTTCCATTTTGCAATGAAACCTCAAAATATTAGAGCTCTTTGAAACAAATGCTGAAAACAAGTTTTATTTCATAGTGATTAAACATTGAATATAAACAAGGATGAAATATTTTTTTTCATTTTCGAGGTTTTTGTTATATTACAGAAAATCAAAGCAACAAAGTTAGGTGCTTCAATCCATTTGAAACAATATATTTTTTTCTCTTTTCTGTTTCTCGTCTAATAGGAAATATTGTATTTGGAGTTCAACTTCTGATGATGTCCCTTCTTTTTGTTTTTTTTTCCTCTCTCTTTTTCATTCCTATCTAAATACAACAAAGCCAGAGTCTGCTGTCTTTTACCACCCCACACAGAAGGAAAGCATTACTTCAGGCAGTGGCAAAAGTGTCAGAACAGGGATGTGAAGGGTAAACAGGCATGGCTATTTGAGCAAAAGTGGCAAGGGATGAGAGTTAGGACCTAAGACTGCAGACTAGATGAACAAGAAGCTCAGTTAGGAAATAAGACACAGAGAAGAATTTCAGCTCATTTTGCAAATTGTCCAATAGACTCTGCACAAATACTTGGGGATTATAAGTTTGTGTTTCAGTCAACGCCTTCTTTCTCTTGCAACAGCCAGTGACTGACTATCTTAGGAATTATTTCCTGACTGCTTTGGAAAAGATATTTCTGTGGTTAGGCAATAGCTTATTGCAATGGGTTTATTCAGCCTGAGAAAACTTCTATGCCAGGTTTATAAAAACTTTGATGGAAATACTAATTTCCAGGAGATAAATGGAAACAGAAAAAATCAGTGTGAGTTGAAAAAAGGCAGTTCATACTAATGTGTAAGTGGATATCTTTACCTGAATTAAAATCAGATATTTTAAACAAAGGGAAAGTACTGAAATCAATGGTTAGATTTGTCTTAAATCTAACTGAAGAATTAAATATCTAATTAAGATTCTCAGTCAATGCTATCTTAATTGACTAATACATCATTCTGTTAACACTAATGTTAAATTAAATATGCTTGATCAATATTCACAAAATGAATTGTGGTTAATTGACATTGATCTTAATGGGCATTACCTTAAAATATTAGCTGATGTACATCCACAGCTGTAGGGATTACATATTACAATATTAAATTTCAGAATATAATTTGCAAGAAAACATTAGTAATAGTTAGTGAGCTTTCCTTATATATGAAGAGGAATTGCAACCAGTCATCCCAGAAAAGGAAAATTAAATTATTCTCTTACAAATAATATATTATTTTTCTCATTACATAGGGTTTTTTTTTTTTCTGTTGAAGTGACTACTCTGAACAATTAAATTCTAAATCATAATTTACCAACTTTGTTGAATTATGCTAACATGCAAAATGAATTAATTGAATTAATTAAGAAAAACAAGGGCAGTAAAATGCAAACAAGTAGAGAAAAAATAAAGCTGTTGACTTAGGAACTGAGATCACACATCCAATGGTTGAATGCAGGAGAATCCTAATGTCCTGTGGAATGAACGGGAGACAGAGTCGTTCAGACTGGGATTTCCAAATAGGGCTAGCAGCAACTAATCTCTCTGTTTTCTAGCTTCTTGGGAAGAGTCACCTTCAAGGGGAGCAATATTCAAAGGATGATCCTTAGCACTTTTCTGAAATCCCTATCACTAGTTATTTCCTAGTTAGAAAAGGAAGGGCAAAAAAATAATCACTTTCTGTTTTAAATTTTGTCTCTGTTTCATTTCAGATGACTATGAGAACTGTGGCCTAAGAAGTCATCTGACAGTGGATTACTGTAGCAGGTAAATTCTTCGAATTCACATTATTTTAATTAGTTTTTTAATCCAGTTTGACCTCTTACACCCTTGTTTTTATGGATTCTTCTGTGTATATATGTGCACATATAGGTATGCTAGGACTGATCAAATTGATGAACAAATGAACTCATGTGTTTCAGAGCACAGCTCAAAAGGCTTTGCAAAACAAGTGACTGTCCTAAAAAAAAAAAACAAAAAAAAACAAACAAAAAAAAACATTATTGGACTGAAAATTAAAATTAAAAGCACTGTTCAATTTACAAAGCCTGTCTTTCTACTAATAAGAAATCAGTGAGCAGAAAACAACAGCTGTACAAAGATTGTACCTAGAGTGGTTTGGCAAGGCAAAAATATTCAACTAAATTAACCCCACTTTATGAGAGTAGGATAAATTTGTCTTTTGGAATACAATGAGGCAAAATTGCTAAAATACATAGAAGTCTTGCTGGCATAACTGAAAGAAGATACTAACAGAGCATCATTTGCTATATTGAGAATTCAGTAGGTAATACACTGATTTTAATTCTCTCCTGAATCACTGAGACCTCAATTCACAGGCCACTGAAGTTAATGGAAGTCTTCACAGAAATCCCATATAGCAGCTCAGATTCAGCTCCCTCTTATATGGCAAAGAACATATTATCTTCATTTTTATATCAACTATTGACACAGCAACTCCAGGCCAGGAGTAAGTTACTAGCCAGTGAAATGGGAGACTAAGATTTGAATTGTTGTTTTGACACAGATTTTAAAAGTCACCTCTGGCAAGCAAATTCATGTAATTTTAATTCAATTCACCAAGTCATCTATGCATCAAATTTTCAGTTGACTGGAATGAAAAATAGGCTTCTAAATATCTCTGTAGATCTGTCTTTGGTATTACTGTCATGCCTGTACACTGTACAGCTCAAGCCTGAACTCACATCAAAGTCTTTCTGATATTCACATTGCATTTGTTTTGGCTCTCAACTGTGGACTCCATCAGCTGGCCCTACAACCAAATAAGAACTTCACCTCTGAAGTTTTAAAGACACTTGAGTCTTGCCTCTGCAGTTGGTAGGAATAGGAGTAAGCTATGTGCACCAAATGTGTGTTCATCTCCATTCCTTCAAATTTCCTGTCAGTCTGATAGAGATGTTACATACCTTCTCTCCTGTTCTCTCACAGGATTTTATGCCCTGCTTTGTTGTTAAACCTTATTAATTTGGGTTTATTTTATTTTGAGGTTTCTTGGGGAAATAGAGTTGATGGTATATTGACCCTATCTCATTAAAATAAATTTCTAGACAACGCACTAATGAGTTTGAATTCTACCTGTGTGAGAACTCATATTATCAATGATGTTCCTGGCACCTGACACCCAATGAAAGAAAACCTGGGAGCATTATGTTGTTTTATTAGTATAATCTTACATTGATGGTCTAAGAAGACTGGGAAGCAGAGCCATGTGCCATGGATGCATAGATGCCACCTTTTAGCACAAATCTTCAAAAACATCTCTTGATACATGAAGCTCTGAACCCAATGTTATTCATAATATATTTAGAAGAGTGTAAGAACACGTCAGTTGTGTTAGTGTGGCTGAACACACAATTAGGTGCAGATCTGCATCTATGTTAGAAGAGTAGCTGAGCTTTTCATGGATATAAATGTTGCAGGAAAAGGACTATCTAAGGTCTATAAGGTGGGTACAACTGTCTTGAGGCGTCTGGCTCAGAAACCCAAACCTCAGGTCAAGTAAAGCTACAAAAAGATGCACAAAGTCTTAGGGACAGTTAGGAACACTAGAAAGTAGGCACATAAGCATCCATGCACACGTGCATGCCCACATATACATCCTATCTTGTTGGGCATGTGAGGAGATAACAAAAATAATGGGAGTTACAAGTACCTAAGACAGATGTTATCTCAGGACAGTTAAAGCAACAATTAAAAAATGGAACAGTGCGTCAGCTCAGGATACACTCTGCAAAGTAATGAATCCTGTTGCAGAGCTGTGGTTAATTAAAGGGATTCAAAACTGAATATATCTTGGTTTGTACCCTGCAGAATGCTAAATATGGACACCAACAGACCACCTGAAGCAGTGAATTACAATTGGTCAGGTCAGCTATTTATAGGGAAATTGTGCTAACAAACAAAACAAAAATAAACTAACAGGCACCATACGCATATAATAAAAACTATAAGGTAGCAAAAGCCATTCAAAGACAACACTTTTATGTTATTTTATTTTTTGGATTAAAACATTATCAAAACTTGCAAAGTACACAGGTAAACTATAGTGAAGAAAATCATTTTGTTTCAACCAATCATGGCTGATTTGATCTGACCTAGTCACAGATGAGTCTTGGCGTTAAGATTAAAGGGGCTGTAAACACTAAAAAATCCAGGACACTGATTTCAGAGTCTCAAAATTACAGATATTTAGAGGGAATGTTTACACTGGAATATTCCCACCTTTGGTGTGTGAGGCATGTATATTAATGTATTATGAAATAATAGTTCATGAAGAAAGTGGCAACCTAAAGTGATTACTTTTATTCTTAGCAAATCTCGGTGAATGTTTCCATTGAACTATTCATTGGGTACCCTAAGTATGACATGGTGGACGAGAAGCTCAACATGAGCCAGCAATGTGCATTTGCAGCCCAGAGGGCTAACCGTATCCTGGGGTACACCAAGAGAAGCGTGGCCAGCAGGTCGAGGGAGGTGATTCTCCCCCTCTACTCCGCTCTCGTAAGGCCTCACCTGGAGTACTGCATCCAGTTCTGAAGCCCCCAACACAAAAAAGACAAGGACCTGTTAGAGGTCCATGGAGTACAGAGGAGGCCGCGAGGATGATCCAAGGGCTAGAGCAACTCTACTATGAGGACAGGCTGAGAGAATTGGGACTGTTGAGCCTGGAGAAGAGAAGGCTTTGGGGAGATCTTATAGCAGCCTTCCAGTACCTGAAGGGGGCCTACAAGAAAGCTGGGGAGGGACTTTTTACAAAGACAGGTAGTGATAGAACAAGGGGTAATGGCTATAAACTGGAAGAGGGTAGGTTTGGATGAGATATTAGGAAGGAATTCTTCACTGTTAAGGTGGTCAGACACTGGAACAGATTGCCTAGGGAGGCTGTGGATGTCCCTTCCCTGGAAGCGTTTAAGGCCAGGTTGGATGAGGCTTTGAGCGACCTGATCTAGTGGAAGGTATCCCTGCTGATGGCAGGGGGGTTGGAACTAGATGATCTTTAAGTTCCCTTCCAACCCAAACCATTTTATGTTTATATGACTCTATGACATTCTTCAAAATAAAATATGTCCTGAAATGCACCTACTCTTCAGTGGTGGTTTCACATTTTTGGCTTGTAACCAAACACAGTCACTCTCTCTTCCTCTCTCCTTCCCCACCCCCATCAGTAAGGGAGAGAATTGGAAGGAAAAGGGCTAGGATACACATGGGTTAAGATAAAAACAACTTACTAATTGAAAAAAAACAACAATTGTAATATCAGTAACAGAATATACGAATGAGTGATACACAATGCAATTGCTCACCATGCGCCGACTGATGCCCAACCTGTCTGCCCAGAGCAGAGCAAGTCCTGAAATTGCAAGTACAATCCTGGAAGAGTGAGCCCAAGCGACCTCTGAGAGAATACCCCCAGTTTCTGGTCAACCCTGGTTAATATACTGAACATGACGTGATATGATATGGAATATCTCATTGACATATCCAAATGCCAATTTGGGGATTTGGTAATTACTACACTTCCCTCTCTCTCGGTCCTAATGCAGTTGTGAACCAGCCAAACACCATGACCTTGGGCTCCAGCAGCAGCTAATGACATTAGTACTTTTGTCAACGTTCTTCTCATAACAAATCCCATATTGAACCTAAAACACAGCTATTCTAGCTACTAAGAAGAAAATTAATTGTATCCTAGCAAAACCAGGACACTTTATATACTGGCAAATTCACTCTGGCATAAAACTGCTATATTACTATTAAGACCTGGACCCTGTATCAAGAATTGTTGTAGCAGGGAGTCTACATATCAAAAAATTCCATAAGCATTCAGACATCACATAAGCATTTCACAGTAGCACATTTCCACCATTGTTTTATGCAGAACTGCAGAACTGAACCAGTTTTATTCACTGTCATTCATTTTTACTGCATATCTTCAGTGCTCCCAAAACTTGTTAAAAATGGTAGAAAAGAGCTATCAACACCTCTGTGTTTATCAATTACAGTAAATTTATGCCAGATCATAGTATAGAAATGAACTGTCTTAGCAGTTAAATTTCTGTTAATAAATGTTTTCTGACAATACAGAAGACAGGGGTATTACCTCTGTATGACATGTTTTGCTCAGGAATGTTGAATAAGAAGACAACACAAGTTGTTATGACAACTTTGGGGATAAATCAGATGTCCATCTTGCTGAGGAGCTATTACAGTTAGTATGATAATTTCTCCGTTTATCTACCTGCAGTTTCCAATATTATCATCCTCCATAGTCAACGTCTTTTATTTATCTCAGTATGATGATAAAAAATTGTCCTTACTGTGTTTGGCCTGCTGTTCAGAGACATAAATACTGCTTGGGTTTGGGTTTGCTCATTATTGTTCCCATCACTCTTGAAAAGCTAGTGAGGTAAAGGAAAGTAAAATAAAATAATAAAGTAAAGGAGAATGTGGATAGCAATAGTAAGCATAGAAATTAGTTTTCTTTAGCTTGCCTATGAAGCAAGACTGAATCATAACTGAGTTTTGGAGATTAAAAAAAAAAAAAAAAGAAAGAAAAGAAAGAAAAAAAGGAATATTTTTTTTTAAAAGTTATTTCAACTTTTTCTGCTTTTCATTGTTATGTTGCAGAAGTGGTATGCTGGGAAAGAGAAATGGAAGAGAAAGAGAGTGGCCTGTATAATGGCAAAAGTGGGACAAGAGCAGAAAGAATAGGAATGTAAGAAGTTTGTGATATGCAAAGAAACTGTGTTAAAGAAATCTTAAGGTTTCAGAAGTTGGTGTTCCAGTTTCAGGAAAAGGGAAAGTGAAGAAAGTCTAATATTAAATCTATTTAATTTTGTAATTTTTTTTCCATTACAGACTCTTTCATTGCATAATGTGACACTAGTTTTCAGAAAATATATTTTTTCTTTTTTCACATATGTTTACAAGTAATAGATTATATCCTGTACTTTTTTATATATATTCTGGCACTATTATCTGACATATTTTTGTCTGAGACACAGACCATTTGGTCTAGTAATTGTTTTGGGGATTTCATAACATTGTATCTCCTGTAAGGTATACACAACAAACCAATTTAAACATATTTCTTTGTTTCCAGGATCATTTTTGTTAACATAATATTAATTCAAATGAGAAGACCTTTTCCATGCCACAAACATAATGCATTTTGTCTTTTTTTATCAAAATGACAACATAGCTGCTTTTCAGTTGAACATTTTGAAGGGAAAAAAAAATATCTCCCAATAACCTGTTTATGACATGGGATGGGCCTTAACTTCAACATCTGAAGTTAGTCAGCTCATCTAGGCTAGATATCTAGCTATATCTCTAGTCATAACAGAGAATAATGGTGTCTCCATTAGATATGATGATCTGTCTCTCAGACAGACATACTTTTTTCTACTGAGTATAAAACAAGTTGAAATAACTGGTGTAGTTAAGATACTTAGCTAAAGTTAAGAGGAGTTAATTTTGTGTCTGGCAGCTGCTTTATTGCACATCTGACTGCATTTTTCCAGCTACTGTTGAGCAGAAGTGCTTTCACACTGCAGACAAGGCTTGGTCTATCTTACTTAGTCAGTAACAACATTCAGATACAACAGGGGAATGTTTTTTCTTAACCTTTGCTTATTGAAGTGTGTATGCAGAGTTTATTTAATTATTTGTCAATAAAATTTTTTAAAATCTTAATAATCCTACCCAACTGGACACAGAATTTTCCTTGCATCTCTGATTATATTTCCTACAGTTGACATATTGTATCCCCCACATGGTGAAATCTACTAATTTCTTCGGTTGGGAATTGGACTGCATCCTCCACTAACGTAGTGTCTGTACATTGTTTTGCAAATGTGAAGTGTTTGTCATTCTGAAAAGAAAGCTTAATGAAAAATACAACTAAAATCAGTCCCTCAAAATTATGTTAAAGTATGAAAAGTACAAACAACAAGAAAAGTCCAAGAGAATTCAAAACTGCTTAAACTCAAAATAAACATCTAATTCACCCATTGCCCTTTCTATTTGGGATAGAATTAAATGAAGTAAAAACACTCAGTAGGCACAAAAGAATTATTTATGATATTATGAGCATAATCATTTTGCTTGTTATCAGTAGAGTTGGACTTATAAAAAAACCTTAATAAATATAGCAGAAATCTCCATTTCTATACAATTCAAGCTATTTTAGGAGCTCAGGATTCACTTATAAACACAGATTTGCTTTTATTGGTTTGCTGCCTTCTTAGGAGCTGATAACAACTTTATTTAACCAAATTGAGTATCACACCAAATCTAGCCCTTCAAACACTCTTGAACTTCAAGTTCAGCTACAAATACTGTTGTCTGGCCTTATTGCAGATAATTTTTAATACAGGAGTTGGACTCGATGATCCTTGTGGGTCCTTTCCAGCTCACAGCATTCTGTGATTCTATGTGAAAATTCTGTGAAACAGGAATTTATAATACCTGTTCTATTTATTTTGGGATTAACCCTCAGGATTAGTTGCAGTGCAAAAACATTGAGGAGCACATAATCCATCTCCAAAAAAATTTCAAGAGCGACTCAGTTTGAAGATGGAGCTACGACAAATAAACAGACCAAATTAAAAAGTATCTGTTTTTTTTTTCTCTTTAATAGTGCTCTGTAAAGAAGATCAAAAGCTAAGGTTATATTTATCCTTGTGCTTCATTATTTTGTTACAGATAAACTTGGGCTTGGGTTTTGTTTGTTTTGGGAGGGGAGAGTTATTTTTAGGGAGCTACAATGATTTGAAGGATATAACTTCAATAGAAATGGAAAATAGGAGCCCTGACCCAAAAATAGGTATGTCATACTGAGAACTGCTCCCAAGTGCACACAGCAATTCCTGTTTTTTTGAAGGAATCCACAAATTCAGGTAAGGGCAGAATTTAGGATCATGATTTCACCGTAATGATAGTTACTAGTGATTCTGACAGAAAAGTATGAGGATAACTAGCAGGCAACAAAACATTATTCATTACTAAAAACACCTTAGCTGTCAGACAGAACCCACAACGTGGAGTCAAGTATCTGACAAAGATGTATTTTGCATTCACCCACATAAGATAAATAAAAATTTGAAAATAAAATAAGATTAATATATTCTTAAGTTACAGCCTTGAGGCAATATAATATCAACAACAAAAAAATCCCCACAACATTCCTGCCCCCAAAAACAAGTGTCTATGGTAATTCATTTTGTACATACCATCCTTTCTTTTAAACAAATAGGACAACAGACTTTGGAACTGGGATAACTTCATGACATTGAAAGTATTTCTGTTTTTCAAGTGGTATTGTAAAAGACCATTTCTCTAAGCAGAGAAATAGAATAAAACTTCTTTTTCTTTCTCTTTTTTTTTTCCTTTCCTTTTTTTCTTTTTTTTTTTTTTTTTCCCAAGTGACAAAATTTCCCCACACTCTGCCTCAAAACAGTATATTCTAGATTGGGCAGACCAACCTATGCAAGTGATGGTATCTGTTCGTTTTAGCACAAGTTCATTACAGAGTCTAACTGCAAAGTTTGAAAATGGATAGTCATACAGGATTTGTTATTTCTAGCTTTTTGTCCTGTTCTTTCAGTTTTTTAACCTCAATTTCAAGTGATCAGTCTTCATCTTCCTATAGCCCTTTCAGTATTGTCTCTCCTTTTATCTTTCTTTCCAGTTAGTATATTTCCTTCCTAACAATTTCCCCTTGGTTCGCATTAAAAAGTTACCAAAAATCTTCTACCTAGTCTGTTTGGAATTAAATGAAACCTGTAAACTCCACTCCTCCGGCTAAAAAAAAAAAAAAAAAAAAGGAAAAAAAATGAGCTGTATAACTCTTGGGAATTAAAGAGGATATTTTTCTTACTAAAATAATTATAACAATTTAAATAACTATTTCTTTGTGATCAAATCCATCATTTCAGAATGCTGTTTACAAAAAATGTTGTTGATGTAAGAAGTTGCGTCCTGGACTGAGCTCTTTGCGAATTTCCTCATATATGTACCAGTGATAACTGATGGAGTTAACTGGTAAGTGTGGAGTTGTGTACAAAGACAGTAATAGGAAGGATCAATCTATTCACAGTCTCACCATGAAGGCAACTTGATATTGTTCCTGGATGCTGCAGGATTGACCATGCAAACAGTATAGCTCTTCTCTTTATTATCATTCTTATGAGACTTCTCCAATGCTGAAAAAAAAAGACAAAAGTTTTGCCAGTAGGCTTAGCACCACTGAATTAATATGAATTGAGTACATTAACTAGAACTGACTTCAACATTGACCAGTCCTTCATTAATTTCTCCCTTTGATTATTTCTTGGAAAGGAACCAGAAAAACAAACAGGCTGGTGTAGTGTACAAAGTAATTAAAAGGGAATAATTATGCATTAAATAAATGAAACCTGCACTTGAGGCAGAGATAGTGCCAGAGACAAGATGTTTACCTAATGTAGCAAATCCTGTGGGTTTAATTCTGCATATAGTTGTACTTTAGTAATTCTGAAGTAGACAGACTGAGTTTCTGAGTTTATATTGAGTTTCTTAAAATGTATATTGGGAGTAGATTTGGGTGTCCTGGTATACTAGTATTCAATTTTGCATTTCTCTGAGATGGTCAGAAAAGATCAGTGGGACATCCCTCTGACACTGCTTCATATACATATAATTCTTTTCTAGTATGTAACACCTACTTTCCTCATGTTATACTGCCTCAAGTTCACCTAAAAAGTGAAACATCCCTGTCCATCATTCCTCACAGAATGACTGGAATATTCTTTGACTCAGTTAGTTACATCCCATGGTTGATTTTCTGTATAATACCTAACACAAATGATAATCTCACCTGTCCTAAGAATATAAGCCATAAAGGAATTTAAGTGTCTTTAGAAAAGCATCAGAATGCTCTAAGAGCATTTGCCTCTTCTGCAACTGCTGCACATAGCTACTTTTCTCTCTCAAAACAAAATATATATGTCATAGGATGTTAGGGGATGCTTCCTCTGATGGACTTTCAGGACAGGGATACCTCCTGCTTGGGCTGGAGCCCAGCATGGAGGTCTCTGTACCAAGATGATGGATGCAGTTGCTGCTTTCCCTGTTGAACCTGTTTGTGGGTTCAGACAGCAACAAAGTTGAGTGTGTAACCCAGACACACACACACACACACACACAGAGGACACAGACATGGCCAGCTGCTCAGATGGCTGCAGACAAGATGCTGCCTTCAACAGCACCCACATGTAACATCACAAGGACTCATGTAAAACATAGACATATATAGATATATAGATAGCCAAGTCCCCTTCCTCTCCTTCATCTGGTCAGGGGTGAAGGTCAGTACTGCAAGCACACACACAACAATGTAGATTCTCAATCAAATGTATGGTTGCTGGTCCCCAAGTACTGGCACAGCCTCTCTGTTTGCCTGGTATTCCTACCTTGATCCGAGGTGCTCTAACCATGATTTTGCCCATTGACCTCTTTTCTACTCATTGACTGGTCCAGCTTGAAGTTTACTAGCGAATTACACACACACATGCTTCCACGCACACCAGATTTGGGGAAGATGCAGACTCTGGCAACACCCAACAGCTGCCACCAGACACATGACCTGTGACCCACAGTCTTGCTCCTGCTGCTGTTGCTGAACCTCTCACTCATTTTGCCCACCCTTGTCCCACCAGCAGCTGCACTTGGGATGCCCACCATTCCCATCCCGGTGGCTGCAGCTGAGACCTCCACTTGATCCAGTAGCTGACGCCACAGACCTCAGGGTACCTATACCCCTAGTCTTACTTCAGTCACTGGTACTAAATTCACTCACGCAGTTCTCAACGGTAGCTGGCACTCAGTCATTACAGCTCTCACAGGTGAGACAGAGAATGAGATTACACAGAAATAGTTAAGAAAGGATTTAAGGAGAAGACAGGACAGACTGCAGTGATCAGATGCAGGTCTTGGTCAGACAAGTATACTGAACAGCTCCAGTTCACTCGTGATCAGACTCTTTTATATGCCTTTCTGTTTAATTTCCTCTTTGTTCCACCCCATCCCCTCCCCCTAAATGTTCATTCAGAAGTTTTTCATGGTCCCACAGTCTACTCTTAAACAACCCAAATGCTCATGTTCCTCTTGTTTCCTCCTTCATATCAGTACGAGATCCTCTTCAAAGCTGTGCCTGCAGTTTCTTGATGGTCCAAGAATTAGCAACTCAGGCTTCTGATTCTTCACATGGTCTCTGTTATCCTTTGTCTATCAGATTTGTGTCTGTATGTGTTCTTGTTTATCACTTCCTACTTTACTTTTGATGCCCCTTTGCATTGAAAAGTTCCTTGATTGCATAACCTTAATGATGCAGATGCTCTCACCTTCCACTTACCCTTACAAAGCGGGGTGAGTCTGGCCAAGTAACTAGTCCTCATGTCTCACCCATGCAATTCAAAGGGCCAGCTAGCTATTCTAAAGACATCAAGAAAGCAAGACATTGAGAACACCAAAGTTTCCATTCCTTTGTCCCAGCTGCCATGAAAATGAAGCAGAATATTTATTATGTTCAAGAAGCAGCAAGTTTCATTATGACACAAGAAAATTCTGGAGAATTCTCCAAGGATAGTTTCCTTATCAACAAGGAACTCCCTGGAAAGCATAAGGACAATGTATAGTGCTGAAATAAGACCATTATTCTGACGTATTTGATACAGTTCTAAGTTTCTGCAGTGCTGCTCTTGTTTTTAAAGTGGATAAAAGCCCCATAGTATGCATTAATGCATAATTGATAAGCACATGTAAATAGTCATAGCAGAAACAAGTGGACTTTTCACTACAGCTCATTTTTTGTACATATCTTATGAAGTAAAGAAATATTAAATGTCCCTGTATGAATCACTTTCTAAAAATAGTTTCATACTTAAAAGAAGAACAACTGAAGCAGTACAAACTTTAACTTAAGGGCCATATCAAACATAATTTACGTCAGAAAGCAAAATTCTTTTTTAAAAAAGCATCTTGAATATTTTCCTGTGCTACTTGTTATTTCACATACATAGATAAAGACACAGCACAGGAAAAAAAAAATGAAACAAAAATAACCCCATAGACAAGATCCTTGAACACAAGCAATCTGTTTATTAAATATCAGAAAATCTTAAACTCAATACTGAGTCTAAAAGCTGGCTGCTAATATAAATGGAAATGAGATATAAATGCTATTAGGGTTTCCTACTCTTTGTTCTTCAGTTTTTATTTCATTACATACTAGCAATTATTTTTTAAGAAGTGTTATTCAATTTCTGATAAGAATTCATGATTGCCTTAAATCAACCTCATTATGTGTCTTCACTTCAATGTGTACAAGACTCAGTTTATCAGATGTTTGTGTATGTCTCACGCCTGGATTTACAGTTAATAACATTTTTTAGTGGAAAGGATTTTCAGATGCAAGTAGAGCTCAGAAATAGGTACAAGGTAGAACAAGTGCAACAACAGCAGGTGGTGTGTTGTTTAATAAATATTATAAAAATGCATACTCTGACTAATCTGCCTACTCTAACTTGCCTCTCTTATGATCCTTTGACTTCTACAACTTCCGCAGGCTTGATTATGCTGAGGCCAGCCCATTGAATAAGGCAGCAAGTACAGGTCATCAGTTCAGAGACAGCCCTGGAAGCACAGAAGATTTTGCAAAGTGAAAAGGATCCTGCATTGGAAAGAGGAGTGATGCAGGCCAGCGTGGGCATGCTGTCCACCTGGAACACCAGAAGACAAGCATGGAAAGAGTTTGTAGAGCAAAGAAAAGTTTGATATCAGGATGAGCGAGGCCCATGGGTGATTAGCTTATTAAAAATTACTATGGTCTGTAGCAGATTATCTTCTTGCAATGACTTGAGTGAAAGGAAAAAAAAGTCTTCTCAGGCAGCTTTCAGCATATGAGATGACATGTGGCTGAATGTTTTGTCTATAAAGAGAATAAAATGGTGAAGGAAGTTGAGCAGAAAATGACAAAGGTGGAAAGGTCTGTCCAGTGCAGCATGGATTGAGCCAGGTACACATGGCATTATATAAGCCTGAAGCAGAGTATTTGGACTTTTATTCCAAGTGCCATTGACTAAATACTCTGAATCACCAGTTCTGAGTAATAGC
Organism: Antrostomus carolinensis; assembly: GCF_000700745.2. Taxonomy (NCBI): domain Eukaryota; kingdom Metazoa; phylum Chordata; class Aves; order Caprimulgiformes; family Caprimulgidae; genus Antrostomus; species Antrostomus carolinensis. Next base: position 10,445 of record NW_010321031.1, on the reverse strand, counting down.
TCCTATAGGCCTCAGAATGTGAATGTAGTGCAAAGGAAGCTGTAATGATGCTGACCCATTTGGCACTGACCATTCCTGGTGAACTAAGAGGGCTTATTGTAGCCTGTAGCAAAGCCATATAGGATACCTAAGTACTCTGGGCCTCATACAGCTGGAAGATGGTGGAAACAAAGATCTGGAGATGAGCTACAGCTTAATCTGCAGACACTCAAAGAGCCATCATGGGGCAATGATCATTACAGACTCTATAAATCCAGTTTCAGGGTTTACAACAGGTACTCTGATAAAACTGTGATCCTGTGTAACAACGGTTATGTGACCAACCAATAAAAGAATGCAAGAAAGTACCTACACAAGAATTAATTTAAGGTTATATTGACAACCCTGAATCTGGCATTTCCTAACTGAAGTTCAACATAAATAATAATGTTTACTACAAGCATCCAGTAGTTTCTCTTACCTTTACCAGCAACTTTTGCTCAAGTGTTTTTATAAGAGTAGAAAACAGATTCAAGTGTAGAGGAAAGTGTCCCATGAGATTCCTTTTTCCAAACTTGGATGCCTATGAAGTGAAGGAAAACAAATAACACACTGGGACCTTGGGCAGCATAGTCAGTCTTCATTTTAACCCACATGTTTTAGACAGTTTATGAGTAGTTGAGCTTGCTTGACCTCAGTGAAGTATCCTTAACCTACTCTTGACTTCCATCACTGGTGCCACATTTCAGCAAGATATCAGCATTTTCACTGAAAATCAGAAGTGAAGAAAATGCTCATATCTAGAACTTTTTATCTGAGTTAAATCTATGCACTGTTTCTTAGGACAAAAGAACAGCTCTACTGTGGTTAGCCAGCGTCATACGACAAAGAAAGAGCTGCTGCATGTCATACAAAAAAGTTAAGTGAATCCTTTAGGGTGGGAAACGATATGCAAACTTGTTACAGAGGTCTATACTAACTTCCTTATAACGAAGGAAAGGAAGTTATAAATAGAGACAAGAAAAGAGCTGTAGATAAATAATCCAAAGTTTAATTTATCTAAAATCTAACCAAGACACTTGATGTTTATCTTAAAATAATTCTTTTTCCAACTGTTGTACTTTCTGCCAGGTGGAATTGGAGTGCCAGGCTGCCCTGAAGTTATTTTTAGACTAATCAGCACTAGCAGGAACAGCAGCACGGAAAACTTCACAAAGAAATAGGTTTTCACTTGTTTTACAGCCCAGTTTGGCAGGTTTAGATATGAAGACAGTCATTCATGAGTTAGCATTTTGGGGGTAAATCTTTTTGATGCAGCAGCACTGAACAAATCTAATAACTAGGGCATGTAGAATCATGAGAGGTAGCAAATAACAGGCTGGGAAGAGTGCCATGTTAACACTTGTCCACTGCTCCAGCACTGGAGTTAGGCTTTTTCCAACTATTTTTACTGCATTACATATGTCACATACACAAACTGGCCCATCAGTCACATGAAAATTTATCATAAACCCCATTTTGTACTTTTTCTATATCTTGTCACTGTTGTTTGTTGCTTTTCCTCCTATTCTGCAGTCCTGGGGTTTGAGAATTTAATGATAATTCCAGTTTTCATTTCTTGAAACTGCAACTATTGAACCTCCTGTTTTCCCAAAAAGGTCACACAGTGGCAAAGAAAGAGAACTTAAACTCACTTTTTGCTTAAAAAAAATAAATATAATGAATTTAGGTCAATTTAATAATTTTCAATAAGGTATTTTAAAATATTTAAATGTCTAGCTAGATTTAGCTGCATTGTTCCTAGCCAGGTTATCAGACTAATTCTGTGTTTTGAAGTCAATTTCTTATGTTAATACGTAGATATTTTTTGATGTTGTTGTTGCTGAAATGGGCTTAGTTTTCACAGATCCTGGAGTCATATTATTTATATGGCTAAATCTGTAGCAAAAACTTAAGACTTGCTATTGACAAAGTTTATAATGAACTTAATGGTATAGAAGGTCATTCTAGTCATTCTGATCATGAAGTTCTGAATTATGCCCTCAGAGGACCCCTAGAGAATATGGATAGTTAAGGGGAAAAGTCACAAAGAATAAATCAAAGAGAAGCAAAAGTAAAAACCTGAAGTTAAGGAAGCATGGAAAGGCTAAGCCTAGAGACAAATAAAAAGGATGGGGTTGGGGGGGTGAGGTGGGAGGGAGCACACAACCAGAAATGAAGATGTAGAGAAAAAAGTACTATGGCATGTTGCTAGGATAGAGCACAAAGTATAGTATGATTCTTTCAGAAGACTCCTTTGTACTATCTTGAAACTTTTGGTGAGACCTTTTAGGGCATCTCAGTCATGGAAGCACCAGTTGTGCATTTACAGGTAAAGTTGAATCTCATTTTGCACTTCACTCAAGAGATCAGCCGCCTTGTTAAAGACAAAGAAATTACTGTATCATCTACAAGCTAACAGTATGTAGACTTGGAAAAGAACTGTTTTTTTATTTTTTTTCTTTGTGAACTAAGAGATGTAAAAAACAGGAATGAGAAAGATATAGACACCCCAATGGTAATTTACAGTGTAAAATAAAGAGGGTTTTTTGAATGTGCTTTTACACAATTAAACTTTCCTTGATGTTACTTAAACTTTTGCTCTGAAATTTCTTCTTGCTCTAAATTTAGCTATAAGTTTCCTCCAAACTTTAAATTTTCTGGCTTTGTGACTATTGTCGTTGGGATAGTAACATTTGTAGTGATGCCAGTGATAGTAGTAGGTAGTTGCAATAACAATCGTGATAATATCTAATTATTTTTACAATTGAGATTCAAAATGAAAATCAATTTTTAACATCTCTCAGTCTTCAAATATGCCAAATTTAACAAAGTGAACATAGTTAGCAGTCATTTAAAGAGTTCATACCACTGTATTCCCTTTTGTCAGAAGCTAGGGCTGATTATCTTTTCTTATTTGGCATCATGAAAAATAACACAGAGTTTAATAACACTGCCAAACCTAAGCACTAAAAAAAAAAAAACAAAACAAACAAACAAAAAAATCCTAACACTGACTTAAAAGGATGAGGCACCTAAGTTTATTTTTTCATGTTTCTGCTCAAATGTTGTCACATTTACACCCCACAGAAAGATTGTGCAGCCTTTTTCTCTATTACTGAAGAGAGACAAAATTGTCATCACAGAGCTCCTGTGGATGAGAGGCTATAGAAAAACATAAAAATTACTGAGAAAATTGACAATATATTTTGTTGAATCAGTGCTTCTGTTGGATTGCTAGAAACATTCAGGTTTTGTAGCTATAATCTAAAGCTATTTGTCTGTCAGAGGACCATGAGGGAAGGACTGACACATGGGCTCAGAGATATCACAGTGCTCTCACTTCAACCAAGAACCTGGAGCTGACTGCAGCCTCCACTGCCTGCAGCTTTTGTACCTAGCAAGTGCACTTCAAAGGCTGGAGGCCAAACCAGAGTGACCTCCCTGCTCTGGTTTCAGAACTGTGGGAGTGAATGTTGCTCCTGGATTCAAGCATTTAATTTCTTTGGTGTTTAGCACTGGCTGAACCACATTAGCCTGAGCGAAGACCACCAGTGCAGATTGAAGACCACCAATAGGCAGATTAGCCTATTGTTGTCAGATAAACTTTTTCTTATTTGGCCTTTCTTTAGCCTGCTCTGTGATCCAGTATGTTATCACACAGACCCGCTTCTGGATGCTTTCTGATTGATGGCAGCTCTTCCACTGAACTGTCAGAGTTGGAGTTTTTGCCCTTTTTTCTGCCTCCCTTCTGAACCATCTGTCCATCCACACCTTTCCCATGTGCTACATCATACAAAGCTGTGCAGCTCTTGAGCTGCAGTACCAGTATCTCCTTTCATTCCAGAACTGCTTCTATTCTGTTATTTCTATTCTTTAAGTAATTTCCAGGAAAGCTGAGCCATCTGATTTTCTGATTTTTACCTTTTTTTTTTTCACCTTGTTTACTTAATTCCATGTAAGTATACAGGACAGATGTAATGTTGGCAAACATATGCAGTACAGGTAAGTCATGCTAGATCTAAATGTAGCTGTTTGTAATACTCAGAAACAGATTATCTGAGTGGTTCTTGTGATAAGTGCATGTCTCTCTGTATTGTTCTGCCTGGTAGCCACAAGAAGAATCAGTGCTCCCTATCATACTGTCTCATATATAATCCCTTGACTGTAACAAGCTGTAAACTTGAAAAGGCAAATTTCCTTCCTTATCGGTAATATGCACTAAGTCTTTTGGCTTTTGCTTTTACATTTAATTTGTTTCTTATAAAAGAGTATTCAAGTATATTTGTATACTTTAGAGGGAGATTATCCTGAAAGCTGGGCTCATCAGCAGGACCACAGAACTGTTTTACATGCTCAGGGCTAGGAAGCCTGGAAGGCATGTACGTGAAATCAGTGATGCAGGGGAACCAGACATCTTGGGTATGTCATCGCAAAGCCTAGCTGACAAGGAGATTCAAAACATGAACTTTCAAGTGATAGACAGTCACACTGATGTACATTACTACATTGATATCTTATAGTAAGATAAAAGTAAATCCTAGGAGTTCTCACATAGTTGGAAACCGATACTGAAATTACCAAAGAAAAAAGACTCCTGATGCCTTCAGTTGCAGAATTAGTCATTGGCCCTAAACTGTCTCTGTCATTGTAATAGTTGCTTGCTTCACAGGGAGAAAATAATAATTTTTAAAAATTAAAAAAAAAAAAAGAGGACATGATATTGTCCAAAAGAAATAAAGCAAAAAACCTCAACCTGAGCATCTGAATAATATCTGGAGTGTTAGAAAGGTTTCCATGTAGGAATGGGAAAAGGATTTGGAGTTGGAAATCTTTTTTATATCTATCTTTCTTTGACTCAGTTAATAGCTAGGATGGAAACAGGACACTCAAGGGACCACCACGAAAATGTGGATAAAATGTCTTATTGATCTGGCAATGCTTCTCATCAAGAAGAGTTTAACGCATTGATATACCCATAAGAAAAGAATATTGCATTTTTTAAGTCTGCATTGCACCTGATGGGATGGCAATTTCAGAACCAGATAGCAGCAATGATTAACATCTCTCTAAGCTACTTTTCACTATGTATCCTCCACATGAAATAATGTGAATGAAATAGAATTTTATGAACTGTATAAAACCATACAAAACGGTACAACTAATCTAATGATCCCATGCTCAATAGATGGCAATTCCTATCTCAAGCACGCTCTTCTATTTCTGGTTTTAATTATTTTTCAAGAACAGAGAGGATGCAAGGGAATCAGTGAAGGTGGCATTTCTACTTGTACTCACACACTTCTGTTTCTAAAAGACTAGACCAACAGAGGCCTGAAAGCCATTTTTAAGTCAAGAGAGAATAAAATGCCTTCTTTTTCATTATTTCTTCTGAAAAGAATTTCTTCTGAAGTAATGATGGGGCTGTTAGACTTAATTCTTTTGTGCTGTAGAATAGCAGCTTTCCCATCAGTACTTATATCCTGCTTTATTTTACTTTTACTACTAAATCAGAGGAGTGCAGGCTTACTTCTCAAATGATGTAAAAGATTGATGCAAAAGATGTTTTTTTCTATGATAAAAGTCAAGTAACATTCAGTGGCAAATTGATTTCTGTGCAGAGAGAATGGTGGTGTCAAAGAAGAGATCTGTACACTTGGACCAAACTTAACATCATGTCAGGGTTCACACTTTGTTTAGATGAGCACTGCTAGACACCCATGAAGCAGACTTACCTGTACATAGTATATACCTATACATATATATACCTAGCAGAGTATTCTTGTTGAATATGTATTTGCTTGCATTTGCAATTGGATATAAAAAGCACACTGAATCCCAAAGGCCAGATACTTTTTTCACTGTACTGTATGTGTGCGAATTCGAATTACTGAACAGGGATGGGCTGTTCCCAGGTCCTCAGAACTGCTCCTGCCCTCTACACGAAGAAAGGAGAGATCAGTGTCTTCATCTGTTTGGTCACTGGGTACAGAGGGACTCTGTTATGATGGGTTGCCTGAAATGTAGATGCTTGTCTCCAAAATGCAGACTGCAGTGCAGTAACCTTTGGTAACTGTGCCTGCTGGACTGAGGAAGGTGGGCAATGGGAAAAACCTACAGAAGCTTTCTTGCCTTTAGATTTCCTGCAGAAGAGCAAGGCCAAAATGCAATCCCTGTGCAAATGAAACCTTGAGGTTACTAGTATCTATACTGAGATAATGCAATTAAGAATAACAGATTAAGAAGGCTCTACCTTCCCAATACACACCATGAGAAAGGTATGCAGTATGAACCTGCTCATACTGAGGTTTGAAGGTTTCTGCACAAAGAGTTCCTCATTCAGTATTTGTTTTTGAGCTGACAACACTCAGCCTGGCCCATAATGTACATGTTTGTGGTATACAGGGCAGTAAAAAGAAGTTTTCAGTGAGTTTTTATTAAGTGTAAAACTGTTGTTTAAAAACAGACTTTGAAGAAATTTCTAAACAAAAAAGATGCATCAGGCATTCAGAAAACTGCTATAAAGTACTTCTCTGTTCCTAGTTCTTTCTTGTAAACAAAAGCATTCACTCCACACAGAGTTAGTTTTTAAAAGTTTCAGTGTCATTTTCATTTCATACAAGATGCTTCTCATGGGGACATCTTTAAAAAACACTATCAATCTCTGTCAGTTTCTCAGAGCAGTCATTAGTGAAATGTCACCTTCTAAGTTCCTCACACTGGGAGTTTAGACAGCTTCAGCTTTTGAAAATAAAAACTTAAGATAACATAATTAGTACACTTAGTTAAATTCACTTAAAAGTAGAGTCAGTGCAGAAGAGACACAAATAAGTATGTCAAATTACTGTAACTAAGGAGGGGGGCGGGGGGGGTGGGGGGAGAAGTGCTGTGGCTTCTCTGAACAAGTTCAGTATTTGACTATTTCACCTTCCCAGTGACCACCTTTAAACTTCTGCTGAATTTTAAGTAAATAGTGCCAGATTCTATAGTATGTGAGGTCTCTGTTCTTCTTGTAAGGCATATTTATATAATTAGCAAAGAGGCTCTGGTGTAGAGATCTTATGAAAGAGAACAGGCCTCAGAGAGAAAGATTTTCCAGTGAAACTGTCATGAGGAGTTTTCAAGTGAGAAGGTGTCTAGGGGAGAACATCACCAAGACAGATTCTGGATTTTCAGCTAACAGTTGGTAAAAATACCTAGGTAGTTCTGAAGCACAGAGCATGGAGACCAGGATTAAATGGATATTCGAACCAATTAGAGATGCTTAACTGATTTCCACACTCCATTATAGCCCTTGAATTCTGTAGTCATTCGTACAAAAGATGGAAATTGTTCACCTAGCATGCAGTCAGATGGCTGAGGAATGCTTCTGACAGTGAAACCATTGTGTTGTGAGTTTCTGTCGTTGGAGAAAGGCCTGCAATGTCCTGAATCAGCTTTCAAGCGTGTACCTAGCATGTCCTCTATCATACAAAAAACAGAAATACCACCTCAACACCACTATTCTCTAAGGAGAAAGAGAACCAATGCAAAAGTATTTCTTCTTACAGCTAGGAACCAAGCCCTGCTAGTATGTTAGATTGGTGCCAAATACACTTAGTAGCTTGAGGTCATCAAAGCACTTGGACACAGCTCTGTTGTATTACTGGAGCAATAAAGAGCATGGCTTGGAGGCAAATGCTTGGGCAAGAACAGCTATATAAGTATATGCATGTATATTGCAGATGTTTAGAACAAAGTGTGTGTGCCTGTTGTGAGGAGCTACTTCCGATATTAACAGTCCTGGGGGACTGCTCTTTCAGGTCACTGTTTTATAATTAAGAATGTAAAGCTCATTCTTGCTGCATGTCCATATGCTTTTCTGAATCTGTAATTTGCACTAATGGGAGGTATCAGAAGCAGATTAAAAGAAGGCACCTCTGTATTCAAGAGGAAAATCTATACTAAAGTTAATAAAACAAGAGTTTTCAACTTCCAAGTCTCTGATTTTATATAATTCTTTATCTTCTGTGTAACTAAGCTTTCAGGGATTAACTTCTCCCATTTCATAACATTTTAAATTTTGACCTCTTCTGTTTCTTTTTAAACTCGAATTTTGATGAAACCGATTAAGTCGTCAGCTTTCCTGGGTAGTACAAAGAGCCATTGCACAGGAATTAATAATAGATATGATGACACCTAGTGGTTCTGGAAAATACTCGTTCTTAACATGAGTAAGACAAAGTGCAATGCAGTTTAAATCCCCCCATTCAGAGTAACTGAAAAGGTTGTCTATTTCTGGTTATTCTTCGCTCATTTGAATACACAAAAATGCAGCAGTTTGAAATTTTATTTCTGCATTTTCATTTTATTGTGGAGAAAACATTAAAGAAAATACTGTTCTCAGTGCAGAAAATACTGTCATAAAAAAAAAAGATTACAGAATTTCCTCTTTTCTTATAAATTACATTACAGGAAACAAAAAGGCTGGGCAAGTGAATCCAAAGTTCTTTTTATTTTACAACTTTAAGTTCTGTAATATTATTTTTGAATAACATCAGACTATTTGTTGTTTACAGTGCCTGCATGAACAGGTATTTAATATTAAACTTCCCTAGTCTGTCAAAGAAGTACTTAATAGATTAGCAGAAAGAATCTGATAACATTTTATTAGCCAATGGTTTAAAATATAGAAGCAATGACCAAATGAATCAATACTTAAAACATTTAGGATTTACAGATACCTCTGCATCAGCTTTTAACATAGAACACATGTAACTTCATGTAGCAAGTAGCAGCTGGATCATGCAAGGAAATTTAAATGACCTTAGCATTTCTACCTCTGTAGCCTAAAGACCCTCCCAACTTTATATTCCTGTTTTTCCAAGAGTCTCTTGCAAATGAAAACAAGCAAAAATGAAGCCCTCTTTCCTCACTGTTTTACCATTTGATGGTAACATCTCTATTCTCAGTAGGTATCTTAGACACCTTGCTTTGCTAATTTCTACTTTCTCTTCCCATATGCTTTAGTCTGAAAGGTATCTGTTATTTGTCAAGAGTAGTAACAACAAAAAAAAGGGAATATCAAGGTATTCAGGCAGAAGGTGAGAGGTTACTAACCAAACAAGGGAATAAAGAACTAGTAATAGATAAAGGAGAGATGAATAATTACTATTCATGAAGATTTGCTGAATTTTCTGTATTCAGAAGGTGAGCATGCCTATAGAAATAACAATATCTTAGCATACCAGTTCGGAGGTGGATCTTGAAGTGTGGCAAGAAATACACCATGCTATTCACAGGATGGTGCCACAGGCTCATACAGCCAGGGAAAAGGTGATGCTACTATGCATTGCCATCATCTTGCCTTTTGTTGTTTACACAGTACAAATTGGCTGCAATTTTCTCCTGGAGACAAAGATACTTCTAACTTTCTTTAATTTTCCCATAGGTACCCATGACACAAAAGAGAGAAAAAAAGTTATAAAGAGACACATGAATTGCATAAAAAATTGTAGAGACAAAAAGTGACACTGGTAAAACAGGTAGAATTTGTGTCCTTTTTCCTCAGAGTTTATGTGACAATTATCTTTCCAGTAAGAAGAAATATAATAAATTTAGTCATTCAGAAAAAGACTCATGGGAACATATTTATTTTTAAAAAGCCACATATTTGCTCTTTAAAATTCCTTCTGTTTATTTGGATTATGGGTGCACTACAATATAGAGACCCTTATCAATGAAGTGTTATGACTAATTATAAATTGAAGTAATTAAATATCTCTTTTTTTCCACAGTAAGGCTTTTACCCAGTAGCAAAGACAAAACCAAACTCATTTTCTCCAGTCTCAGACTTTTACTTAACCATGCAGTGACAGTGTATTTATGAAAGAATGTCTTTCTGTACCATGAAAATAGTTACCTGTTTAAAACAACAGCACCAAGAGTTAAGAGGCTAAAACCCAGCCCCATATGGATTGCTTTTAAGAAAAGTAAGTCCACCCTGGCCAGATCCAGTACAGTGCTAGTAGAAGGGTGTTGCTTCAGGAATATGGTAGAAGGCACCAGGTGCACTGTGGATAGACTGGCAGTCCATTGTGCCAGGAACATGCATAATGTATCATAAGAGAAGAGTTCCTTCCAGAAAACATTTACAATCTAAGCCTTAATCAGAAGTCACAAATCCTAACACAGTGAATGTGTCACAGAGTTACAAAGGAAAACCAGATAACCTTCGTATTTTCAGGGAACAATATGTTCTTAGGAGCCTGACAACAGGAACAACTTGTTTATACATTAATACCTCACCTAGATTTTTATATGGGATAGGTGTATGCAGCTACACTAATTAAAAGTATTAATGTTAAATGAAAACGAACACATAAGCTATACCAGTGCCTATACTTGAGAGTGCAGCGATGTCATATAGAATCATAGAATCATAGAAT
>NW_010321030.1:418-2639 GCF_000700745.2 Antrostomus carolinensis | reverse complement strand
CCAGGAACATCTCAAGATCCATAATCCCACCCTGTTGGGTCAACCATCCCCATAAACCTTGGGATGGTCCCACCAAAAACCAAGGACAACCCAAAATGTCCACCCAAAGACCCTTGAGATGGTCTTCAAAGACCTCAGGAACATCTCAAGAACCTTCAAACTTGGGATGGTCCCACCAAAAACCAAGGGTTCTCCAAAATGTCCACCCAAAAGCCCTTGAGATGGTCTTCAAAGACCCCAGGGCCACCCTGTGGGGTCAACGATGGGTTTGAGAAGAACAGGGACATCTTGGTGGGGTCACTGATGAGTTTTGGGGTTCCAGGGAGGTCCTGGAGCTCCTGGTGGGGTCACTGATGGGGTTTTGAGGTCTTCAAGGATCTCCAGGTCCACCCTGTGGGGTCAACGATGGGTTCGAGGAGAACAGGGACATCTTGGTGGCATCACTGATGGGTTTTGAAGGTGCAGGGAGGTCTTGGTGGGATCACTGATGGGTTTTGAGGAGAACAGGGAGGTCCTGGAGCTCCTGGTGGGGTCACTGATGGGGTTTTGAGGTCTTCAAGTATCTCCAGGGCCACCCTGTTGGGTCAACAATGGGTTTGGAGGGTGCAGGGACATCTTGGTGGGATCACTGATGGGTTTGAGGAGAACAGGGAGGTCTTGGTGGGATCACTGATGGCTTTTGAGGGTACAGGAACATCTTGGTGGCATCACTGATGGCTTGATCACTGATGGGTTTTGAGGAGAACAGGGAGGTCCTGGAGCTCCTGGTGGGATCACTGATGGGTTTTTGAGGTCTTCAAGGATCTCCAGGGCCACCCTGTTGAGTCAACGATGGGTTTGAGGAGAACATGGAGCTCCTGGTGGGATCAACAATGGGTTTGAGGAGCTTCAAGGATCTCCAGGTCCACCCTGTTGGGTCAACGATGGGTTTGAGGAGAACATGGAGCTCCTGGTGGGATCAACAATGGGTTTGAGGAGCTTCAAGGATCTCCAGGTCCACCCTGTTGGGTCAACGATGGGTTTGAGGAGAACATGGAGCTCCTGGTGGGATCAACAATGGGTTTGAGGAGCTTCAAGGATCTCCAGGTCCACCCTGTTGGATCAACGATGGGTTTTGAAGGTGCAAGAAGATCTTGATGTCCCTTGTGCTGCTGGACCTGGGTGATTGTCCTTGTCATTGTCTTCTCCTGACCTTCAGGTTGAGTCCTTACGAGTGGTACAACCCCCACCCATGCTTGAGGGAACGTCAGAACCTTCTGGAGAACCAGTACACGTTGGGCAACAGCCTCTGGTTCCCGGTTGGTGGCTTCATGCAACAAGGTTCTGAGGTGATGCCACGTGCCCTCTCCACCCGCTGCGTCAGCGGAGTCTGGTGAGACCTTGGTGGGACCCATGGAGATGTGATGGAGAAGGGAGGTTAGATGTCATCATCATCATCATCATCATGGTGGTGGTGGTGGTGGGGTTTGATCTTCTAGGTGGGCTTTCACCCTCATCATCATCTCCTCCTACACGGCCAACTTGGCGGCCTTCTTGACGGTGCAGAGGATGGAGGTCCCCATCGAGTCAGCAGATGACTTGGCTGATCAGACCAACATTGAATATGGGACCATCCATGCTGGGTCCACCATGACCTTCTTCCAGGTCAGCTTCTAGGTCTTCAAGGAGGTTGAAGGATGGATGAGAGGGTGGTGGGGTGGGTGGTGGGTTGGTGGGTTGGGGTCATGGATGTGTTGTCCCACATTCAAGTCAAGTCAACTCAACCCAACCTGGGTCAACCCACTTGGGTCAACCCAACCCAACTCGGGTCAACTCAACCCAACCCAACTTGGGTCAACTCAACCCAACCCAACTTGGGTCAACTCAACCCAACCCAACTTGGGTCAACTCAACCCAACCCAACTTGGGTCAACTCAACCCAACCCAACTTGGGTCAACTCAACCCAACCCAACTTGGGTCAACCAACCTGGGTCAACCCAACTCAATCAAGATCAACCCAACTTGGGTCAACCCAACCCAACCCAACCCAACTAGGTCAACCCAACCCAAATGAGGTCAACTCAACCCAACCTGGGTCAACCAAACCCAACCCATCCAAGATCAACCCAACCCAACCTGGGTCAACTCAACTCAACTCAACCTGGGTCAACCCAACCCAATTAGGTCAACCCAACCCAACCTGAGTCAACTCAACTTGGGTCAACCCAACCCAACCCAACC
>NW_010321030.1:0-305 GCF_000700745.2 Antrostomus carolinensis | reverse complement strand
CCCCAACCTGATTCAATCCAACCCAACCTGGGTCAACCAACCTGGGTCAACCCAACTCAACTGAGCTCAACCCAACTCAACCCAACCTGGATCAACCAACCTGGGTCAACCCAACCTGAGTCAACGGTCAACCAACCTGGGTCAACCCAACTCAACTGAGCTCAACCCAACTCAACCCAACCTGGATCAACCAACCTGGGTCAACCCAACCTGAGTCAACCCAACCCAACCTGGGTCAACCAACCTGGGTCAACCCAACTCAACTGAGCTCAACCCAACTCAACCCAACCTGGATCAACCAAACT
>NW_010321029.1:80957-89927 GCF_000700745.2 Antrostomus carolinensis | reverse complement strand
CTCTCGCCCACCGTGGCGGATGCTGCGTGGGGCCCCTGGTACCTTCCAGCTCCGCGTCCGTGTGAGCAGCGAACGCGTAACGCAGCTGCCAACAAATCCTCTTCCTCCCGGGCCTCTGTCGAGAAGTGTCACCCACCTGTGCGTGCCCCTGCGCCCCACGGACCGAGGTGGAGTGCGTAGTTTCCTGGCACTGCTGCGTGATAGCGTTGTCAGAATCAGCTTTAGCAGCTGCGTAAAGGCAGAGCCTCCTCCACCCTGCCAGGGATTCAGTGATGGCTATAAATGTGCGAGGTGTGTGCACCTAGCATGGTGTCAGCGTGTTCTGCTGTGTGTTTGTGACTGAGTTTAAGTTAGGGCCAGCCAAACTCTTTCCTTCACTTTCTATTATCTATATTAATGGAATTTTTTAAAAAGAAGCTGTCAACTCGAATCCTCTATTTATGTATTTTTAATTGCATAGCTAGGAAAGTTTGTGACAACAGATTTTTGTAAATTTGTTTTTTTTAGAGGTAAGCAACATCCTGCTAAGGACATGCAGATTAACCTTAAACTAATTTTTTAAACTGAAGGATTTTAAGGCTTTTAAAAGTAATTTGTTAGTTTCTATCAATGCGTTTGACTGAAAAATTTAAAGGATAATTGTCTGAAGACATCTTTCATGAAAACCCTTAACAGGAGTGAGATGATTGATAGCTGACATTGTTAAACTTTTAAACAAAGTAACTTGTCACTTGAAAATGCAGGGGTTTTTTGTCCACTAATATTTCAGTTTCCTTGAAAAAAGCAAGATACCTCAAGTGTCTTTTCAGAATGAGTGGAAGAGGACTAAAAACCAAACAAGCCAAAATAAAATCAAAGCAAATAACTCCTAAATTCAAGCAAGCAAATAAGAAAATCTGATAGCTGTGTAACTTACTAGGTGCTTCCTATTTTATTGCTGCTCTTCCTGTGGTGCTTCAGCAAATAAGTCTCACACACCTCCCTCTGACAGATTGAGCTCTTCCTATGCCCACATACCTCCGCTGTGCCAGGGAGAGCTGTTACTGGTTTGTTTTTTTTAGCCGTGGTACCCTCTGGTAGGGTGCAGTAGGTCCCCTGCCACTGCTGGCAGGTAAATACACATGTACTCTCTCTCCTGCCGTAATTAGGTAGTTTCTGTGTTCTACGCTGGACAGACGTTGCCCTAATCCCTTCCTTTGGCTGCGTCACTGCCAGGCTGCTCAGAAAGTTAAAACACTTGCAGGTTTTCCCACTTTAGCCAGATAAGTGCAACACTTCTTAAACACATTTTCGAGTTTAGTTACTGGCAGCCACTGGGTGTCAATGCTATAACTGATCTAGTTGAGGTGCGCAGCCTGTTTGCCTCATTTATCACTATTTATCCATGGCTCAGTTTGAGTAAGGATTTTTTAAAATTTATTTTTCAGTTTGGGAGCTGTTGGGTTGCTCATGCTCTCGGGGCCAGGGACCTGCTGTCGGTGTGGGCGCAGGTCTGGGAGCGAAGCCTGAGTCAGCCGAGGGCCCTGGCTGAGGAGCAGCATCGCTCCAGGGATGAGCAGAGATCAGCAGTGGACTTTTCTGCTGACAGAGGGAGCGCGGGTTCATGTTCGAGCCTGGCACTGGCTTAGGGCTGGGAGTACATGGTGTGCGGGTGCTTCGCAGTCTGAGAAAGAAAGGGTGGTGTGGTTTTTTTTTTTTTTTTCCTCCTTAAATTAAGCTTTAAGACACTTCATCTTGTTGGAGTTTGCATATTTGTAAGTGCAACAAGGCACCTTTAAAATCATACACAAAATCTATGAACTACACAAGAAATTAAGAATGTGTACTTTCTGCATAGTGGCAAGGCTGTGTTTCTCACCCAGAAGACAAGGACTGACTGCTCTAATGCTTGTGAATATGTACTGCCCCGATTTAATATCTGATGTTGAACTGCGTTTTCATTTTCCACTGAATAAAGTAGTTCAACAGGGTCAACATCATTTGTTAGGAGCTCAAAATAGCATCCAAGTTCTTCCAAATAATAACATTCAAATAAATATGGCTTTAAAAATGAGAATAGAACTAAAGGTAGTAACATAAAATTATTAATAGTAGCTTATTAAAGTAAGTAAAATTGTTCTCAGCTGTACATGCAAAGTAATTTAGTTCAAACTCTCCTAGCACAAACTTTGCTTTATAAACAAAACCCCCTGTTGAACTGTAGGGGAGCAAAGTCTGCATGACCCCCAACTTAGTGGCTACCTTGAGTGAAGCACTGGAGATGAGCTTTGCCAGACCTGCTGTATTACTGAACGTGAACAAGCGCCGATAGCGACCTGCCTTGCTCAGAGAAAGCTGAAGCAAGAACCAGATCTGTTTTGGAGATAAAGAAATTGTGAAAGTTGTGTGAAAGAATGAAACTTTTCTCCTAGTAGTAGTCAAGTGGAATCAATGGTTTCCCCTGCCTGTGCTAGTGGGAAATAGAGGCCTTAAGGTAGTCTGTAGACCTCAGAGAACTTCACCACACCTGCAGATAACTCTTCCTTTACTCAAATCTGGTATCTTTTTTGCTAATCATCATATATAAAATATGAAATGTCTCTATGGTGTGCCTATTTCATGAAGTCTTTGTTTTATGGCAGGATTGTTGGGATATATCATAAAGGAGCTATCATAATTAAGCTTCCTTGAATGGTCTCATCCTCTTAGCCTGCTTTTGAAAATGAGTTCAAATCCAAACTTAAAATT
The DNA here is from genome assembly GCF_000700745.2 of Antrostomus carolinensis. NCBI lineage: Eukaryota > Metazoa > Chordata > Aves > Caprimulgiformes > Caprimulgidae > Antrostomus > Antrostomus carolinensis. The sequence continues at coordinate 87,200 of NW_010321029.1, read as the reverse complement.
TTTCTTAAACAGAAAACACAGGGTTTTGGTGCTGCTCTTCTCAAGGTGAATGTGTTGTTTATTTTTCACAGTAGCCGGTGTTAAGGTCACATGAGTATTTACACCTCCTTGACTTCTAGTCCCAAGGAAACTTGATCACCTAAATTATTTGTTGCCATTTCTGAAGGAATGAGAATAGATGCTATCTAGCTGCAGAAGGATGAATGAACATAAGCCTGAAAGCCTGAAGACAAAACAGACGTGGGATGGATGCTTTGGTTGGCCTTACTGGAGGAATACTCTGTGGTTGTGACTCTACTCTGTAGTGAATCTCTCTCTGTCTGGGTTGTGCTGTATTTGATTCAAAAGCCATACGTGGTATGAAGTGTTTGAAAGACTGGGAAATCAAGAATAATATTCACAGAAGTTGTTCAATCCTTTTGATTCTGTATCAGTGAACAGTTTCAATCACAGCAATTTAAAGTGAAATGAGTACATCTTTGTGAGATTTTTATCACCCATTTATTTTTCTGCATGGAAATATCACAATTGAAGATTGCCTTGAAGAATTGTGTATTCTCTCAATGCTGGTTACATATCTGTACACATTTACCTCCCCCTCTGGATGCTTTCCTAGGTGATTTGTGGACCCTATAGCATCATGAGTTGTATTATACATATATATAGCACACACACATGCATATGCATATATAAGTATTTATGTTTGGTTTTCTATTTCTGGATTCTGCCAAGTTAAATACAATTACAGTTATACCTTTTTACATGTGGCTTCTAGTAATAGTCTTAACAGCTGGAAGCTGCAGTTGCATCTGCTCTGCTGTGGCTCCTGATCTCAGCAGAGACATGCTTGGAGAAATGGCCAGAGCAGTTCCAGCCTTTGCCCACCCACCTTTGCTATTTAGTAGCTTGCATACCTGCTCATTGCCACTGAAAAGTCTTTGTAGCAGCCTTCCTTGTCGGTCTGTGAGTCACTAGTTTGTATTTCACTTAGTAAGTGAGAAGCTTCATGTATGAAAGCTCAGCTTAATCTTTGCAGGTGCAAGGTGCTCTCCTCACCTGTGCCTGAGTAACTCATGGCAAAGCTCTGTCACAATCATAGAATTATAGAATGGTTTGGGTTGGAAGGGACCTTTAAAAGTCATTTAGTCCAACTCCCCTGCAATGAGCAGGGACATCTTCAACTAGATCAGGTTGCTCAAAACCTTGTCAAACCTGACCTTGAATGTTTCCAGGGATGGGGCATCTGCCACCTCTCTGGGCATCCTGTCCCAGTGTTTCATCACCCTCATTGTAATAAATTTCTTCCCTATATCTAGTCTAATTCTACCCTCCTTTAGTTTAAAACCATTACCTCTTGTCCTATTGCTACAGGCCCTGCTAAAAAGTTTGTCCCCATCTTTCTTATAGGCCCCCTTTAAATATTGAAAGGCCACAATAAGGTCACCCTGCAGCCTTCTCTTCTCCAGGCTGAAAAACCCCAACTCTCAGCCTGTCCTCATAGGAGAGGTGTTCCATCCCTCTGATCATCATCATGGTCCTTCTTTGGACCAGCTCCAACAGGTCCATGTCTTTCCTGTGCTGAGGCCTTCAGAGCTGGACACAGTACTCCAGGTGGAGTCTCACCAGAGCAGAATAGAGGGGCAGAATCACCTCCCTTGACCTGCTGACTGTCAATGCTGACCCTTACTGTTTATTCTTTTAAATGTAATTCTATTTCTCCTTTTATGGTTGCCCTTTTGACCTTGCTTGAAGGAAAAAGCACATTCTGTCCTCAAACCTGTATGTCCTTGCCCCATTTTTGGGGTAGTGTGTGGGCTTCCCTGGCCCAATTCCAGTTGCAGCCAGGAGGGACGGAGCTGCCTGTTGGCTTCCAGGATGTGCCCACTGCCCGCTGCCTGCTGCCAGTGGCTTGCGCTGTCTGATGCAATGTGTTCTAGTGTTCATTGGTGGTTTTGAGCTTCCCATCAAGGCCTTGTATTATGTGTTGGAAATACTCCTCATTTTCTTTGTTTTATTTGCCCGTTTTCTATTTGCTGTGGTGTCTGTTTAGTTAATTGTATGATTATAGGCGAGATTAAACACTAAAACAAAACACCCGAGCGGCTTTGTATACTGATGAACTAAATTTTCCTGAATTGCCTGAATTTAAAGAACTTACTTAAATACAAAAATGAGGTAACTGCTCTCTTTGCCACTATATTCCTTTCGACATGCTCAGCTGCTTCCTTAGTATCATTATTTTTGTATCACTTAACATTGTTTCATAAGTTGTCAGTGAAGCTGGTGGTTTAGGGAACTGGGGCTTTTGCTTCCTGGGATGAAAAGGGGAAGCAGTGTCTTACAAGGGGTTAAATAAGTTTAGGTAAGGTATGTGAGGGGTTTTATTAATTTAATAATTAACAATAAAATGGGCAATATTTTTTGTGTTTTAGGTTTTTTATAAGACTCCAGAAATTATGTACTCTTGAGATGTCTGTTCAGACTTTTTTCAGTTTCCAAGGCATAGTACTACCTAAATATATGCTCCTCTGTTTGTACAACTGGTTAATATTTTGTAAAATGAGTGCTTGGCTTTTGGAACAAAAATGCTGATACATTTTGCAGCCACAGATTTGTGAAATATGTAGGGCTGTGACAGAAATTCAACCTTCAGCTTCCTTCTGTTTTGTGAGAAAGTTTGTATAGGAAACGAGTATTTCTAATGGAAATGATTTTATAACCTTGAGTGTTGAATACTGAAGTAAGACATAGTGAAGATACCTGGTAAATAGTTTACTGCTTTCCTCTTTCAGAAATATGTAAAAGATGGCTATATTTCCTTTATTGTCAACTCCTATGAAGAAGGAACTTCAAATTCATGATGCTGGCTGCAGCTAGTCACAGTTAAGCATATGGTAGTGCATACTAATATTTTAATGAATTTTGTAGCATTTTGTTTGTACGTCTGGTTGCCAAAATGGGTTTTAAATATTGGGGAAACACTCCTTTTTGTGATGATAGGCTGCACTTCAGAAATGAAATGCACTGAGAAGAGTCACGTCTTGAACAGCATCTCTGCTGCTCCATAGAGAGCTTTGGCATGAATTAAATTGATCTCTGAGGACCAGTGCTATTCGCATTTAAGTATTATTTCTAAATATTCTTAGTAAATATTACTCATGTGTGTTCATCAAACAAAGGTGCTTCATTCCTATACTGTGGTTTGTGATATGCAGTTGTCTTAAGTTAGCAGAACAACAGCTGCATCATGAAGTTTGTTGGTAGATCTGCATTCCTAATAGAGGAGATGGAGGAATAAAAAGAATGAAGTCAGATGCGTTTACTGAATTGATGATTATGTGCTAAGAGCTTCATTAAGCCTTGTGCTTATGCTAGATTTCGATAGTGGATACAGATCTTCACCAGATCACTTAAAATAATACCTAAAGAGATAAATTTATTTAGTTTTGAAGCGCTTCTGTGGTAAATGGTAAAGGTTTAGGAGTGCTTTGCTTTGTGGTACAGGTGGCCAGAAGTGGCTAGGTTTAAAAATGTAGTCACTGAAAATCTCTTGGGACTCTTTGACAGCTGCTGCATCAGACAGAGATTAGAGATTTGCGGGAGCAGCGAGGGACAGCATTCGATTTGGTCAGACAACTTACTGTTGTTACAGGCATCTTGCATCACTGCACAGTATCAATGATGTTATAGTTCTGTTTGAAAATACTTCTTATTCTAGAGTTGATTAAACTTAAAGGTACAAATCTTCTCTTGTTCTAGCCTTAGAAACTTAATTTTTGGGAATGCTAGGAATCCATGCAACTGGAAGTGCATTCAGTCCTGTTGCGACTTCAGGCCAGCGTGCCAGGGATGGCTGTGACGGCATTTCTAAGCAGCCCGTGTTTCCCCAAATACTTTGCTGGTGTGTTAACTGCAGCCCAGGCTCATGTTGATGTGAGCATGTGGGGCTGCTTTTTTGTTTTGTCAAGGCTGTTTTTGTTGCATAGGTCTAAGGGGTGTAGGTTCTGGAAGTGTACTTGAGAGAATGTACTGTGTATGTGTGGGACATGGTCTCTAAAAGAGTACATATTCAGATTTAAATGTGGATTGATTGCCAAAAAAGTGCTTGCAAGCAGAGGTGCCGTTAACTCATAGTATTTGCCAACTAAATTATATCTCCTAGCTGTGCTTTGTAATATGTAAGAGCTCTTATTTAATTAGCATCTTTTTTTTTTTTTTCTTTTTAAATATCTGTCAATTCAGAGACCACTTCATGCCAGACCTCCATGATTCTCCTGTGCCAAATGTGAAAGGACTAAGTGGGCTGGTCTCTGCTTCTTGCATGTTGGTGTCCCCCTCTAAAAATGTTAGAGACACCTCACCTTTAGTTTAGTTAGTACCAGAATGAAATTTTCATCATGCACAGAAATCAGGAAATTAAAGATTTTTTTAAATAAAATGGGTGGTATGCATACATGAAGGAGTTATACGTATAAGCAGCCTTTGTGCTTTCCCTGGAAATTAGTTTTGGGGAAAGTTTAAGGTTCATAAAGAGAGGAAATGTCCATCTCTGTTTCAGCTAAAAACCAGGACAAAGGGGCAGCTGCTTGCTGGTGGGGCTGATCCACAGCTCCGCAGCTCCATAGCTGAGCAGCCGGGGCACCGCTCCCTTGCTCCGCTGTTGATGTTGCAGGGGAGGAGGGCAGCAAGCGACTAAAAGTGCTGTATCTGGTGGGGTCCTACACCACTGCTGTTCACCCGGAGCTGATCTTAAATCTCCATGCTGGAGCTGATCTTAAATCTCCATGCTGGAGCTGGCCGTGCGTAGATGGGCAGCAGCTGCTACCTGCAGACTGTCCTGAGCCACTCTGCTGCCCCTTCTGCTGGCAGATCCAGCTTCTGGGGAAGCTCTGTTCTTGCTGATGGTCTCTGCTTTAATGATGCAGTGATATGTGCCTCCTGGTATAGGCAGAACTTGTGACTGCTTTGTTTATATGCTGAATTTATACAGTTTAATTGAGTTGTTTGTTTGTTTTTTTTTTTTTTTTTGGTCATCAATTACTGTAAGTGAGCAGCGGAGGGTGTTTGATTTTGCTTTTTTTGGGAAGGTGAGCTCTGGAGCATTGGAATATGGACATTCATTTTGTGGGGAAAAAAATGAAGTGCAAAGCGCGTGCTTTTTTTTGCTTCTTGAATAAGGGCTATACACATAATTCAGAATATGGACTCTAATTGTCCAAATGCTGTTGGCAGTCTCATTTGCAGTGAGAAGATAGCAACTTCTTCAGTTTTCTTATGCTTAACTCCAGAAACTGTGACGTGGGTGGAGTTTCACTTACCCGTCACTGACTTTTCAAACTACGCAGTTAGATAAGACTGAAGCAACTTGCTGTAAATGTGGTGACTTGTTAGACCGCATTTATTGTGCAAATGAGCTTACATCCTGCAAGATCAGCAGAAATGCTTAATGTTTGCCTGGATGGAAATTAATTAAAATTTGGCGACTGAAATTAAAGGAATGGATTTGTTGCCCGTTGTGTTACATGAAGCTGCCTTTCAGTTCCCACAGTGGGAATTAGCGCAATTGCAAATGTTTTTTTGGCATGTGTGAGTTTCAAGCCTGAGTTGGTGCTAAGTGCTGGCATCTGTAGCCTTCTTAGATTTAGACAAACTTGTTTCACTTTGTTCTGCTGTCCTTTAATATATGCTAAATGTATTTGAAGCTGCTAACAGGAGTAAGGATACTAACAGTCCCAAAATACACTGTTGTTGTGGTGGTGGAGGCTGATTTGCTTGTAGCTTGCATTTGCTTAAGACTGATTGGAGTTAATCTGCTAATTTGAATGTAATTGTAACCTGTGCCATACATATCTCAGATATATATCCAGATTTAAATTTTGATTGCCAAAAACATACTTTACAGACTGAGAGATCTTTAGTGTTTGCCAACTAAATTATATCTCATAGCAATGCTTTGCAATATATAGAAGCTCCTAATTAGATATTCAAGAAATGAAGATGCTGTTATTCAGAGATGCTTCATAGCAGGCCTCCGCAGTTCTCCCCTGTCAGAATGTGAAAGGATTATGTGCTCTGTGCTCCTGCTCGGTGCTAACGTGTTGATTTCTCTTTCCAAAAATATTCCCTTCAAATGTGAACCTTCAAATTAAATGTAATTGTTTGCAACCCCCACCACCCCTTCTCCTAGAAAACCTGGATCTGAAGGCATTCTGGTGGCATGCTGAGGGAAGAGGGATTATTCCT
>NW_010321029.1:48400-80929 GCF_000700745.2 Antrostomus carolinensis | reverse complement strand
ATGAGTAATTAGCAGGTGTAATTCATAACTGTTTGGTTAGTCCCCCTCTCCTTTCCTTGCCTCTTTGCCCCCTTCCCCTGCCACCCTGCCCTGTCAGGCTCCAGCATCGGAGGGCTGCGGGGCCAGGTCCGAGGGATGCTCCCCTTACAGCAGTCCTCTTGGATGCGAGCCTTGGAGGGCGTGAAGAGGTGGGGAGATGTGAGCAGAGGGCTTTTTGGGAAAGCCTGGAGCCTGGCTTCTGCCCTGGCACTGGCCGGATGCTGCTGTGCAGAATTCTCTGGGTGTTGGAGCCGTGACCCAGCAGCTGCTCCGTGCTGGAGCTGAGCCCACTGGTGGGGTCCTGCTGCTTGTGGGTGCTTCTCTGCTGCTCAGGTGCGAGGGAGAGGTCAGGGAAGGGAGTCGCATCTCCTCTTAGCTGTTACAGGGAGAAGCTTGTAGTGATTCACCACATAGGTTCCTCACTACTTCAAGCCATTAAGGTACATAAGGCCTCTCTGGAGGATACCGTGCTGCTGCGTTTCTTCCTCAGTAAGGTGTTTCAGCCTTTCCAGAGATTCAAGGTGGGGAAAGCAATGCTTGTGCTGAAGTGAAGGATTCACGACGGAAGTGTTCCAAGATAAATGTTTATTGATTGGGCTCTTTAATATTATTACTAATTACTTTTTTTTTTTTTTAAATGAGCTTTGTGGTGATGCTAAGGAAGGTTAAGTTGGCGGAGCCAGATCTGGTTCAGGTATTTGCTGTTGCTGTTTGCCTGTTACCGTTGCTACGCGTGTCCTACTTCAGCCCTGCCTCTTTGAGCTGAGCTCTGTGCAGCTGATGGATCTGCAGCTCAAACCAGAAGCTTTTTGAAATTCAGGGTGAGAATACAGCCTCATGTGTGATCTGATCAAATTGTGTTATATAATTAAAACATAAATAAAAATGCACTATATATTTGTATCTAGTTAGATTTATCTAGACCTTGATTAATATCTAGAAAACTATAGTGAAGGAAGCCATAAAAAAAAGGTATATATATATTTTTTAAATGTAAAAACCCAGGGTGTAACTGTATGTTTAACTCCAAGCAGCTTCACTTTTTCATAGTTGTTATGGTATCTTGGCCCTGCCATCCTTGGGATGGCATTAAGGCAGAGCTGGGAGGCACTTCTCTGTTTTAAGTGCAGGTGGCGTGATGCTTGGAAATCTTGGAGAGGGCTGAACCAGGAGCTTTCTCTTTTGGCTCAAGTTAGGGGATTCATTTTTTTGCCTTACTTCCCCTTTTTCCTTGAGGAATATACACAGTCTCTGAGTAAAACTATGGTGTCAGATCTTTATGGCTGAGGGTTTGCCTTTGCTGCACGAGCTGAGTGTCTCTCCTAACATTGTGTGAGCACATTTTCTAACTGGTGGAGCATTAAGGCTGGTCTAGAGTCTGGTCGCTGGTGCTGTTGATGTGTTGCACCCTTATCCACAAATGTAGTAAATCCAGTAAATGCCTTCTTGAAATAAAACCAAGGATAGGAGGTTAAAGCAGTGTTTTAAAGCGCAACTTGTTGCAATTGATTTGGGGAAAAAAAAGAGATGCTATCTTAATGCAGACTTTTCCATGCATGTTAGGAAACTTGAGTTACTCTTGAATAATCCAGTTTGTTCAGTCTATGAAAACCTGATACTGCAGTCTTGCCTATTTCTTCTTTACAGTTCTGTGGCAATGACATAGTAATAAGTATTAAAAGGAGAAACCATAATCTTCTCTGCTTGCAGTCCAAGCCAATGCTAGTCATTCGCTGATGCTATGAAGTCATCCTTTTGCTTTGAGGTTTCTAGCTAAGACTTTGCTCCAAACGTCTGCTCTGAGTGAGCGGTAGTGGCCTTTAGTGAGGGAGTCCTGGCAGCCCCTCCACTGCCTCTGACCCCTCTTCAGACCATCCTCCTGTGGCTGAGGAGACCAGTTCTGCCAAGTCCACCCCGTCACTTGACAGTGATCCCTCCTTCCCCCTTCTGGAGCTCTGGAAGGAAAATGAAGATGTAAATGAATTTGCAATGATTGCACAACCTGGTTATGCAACAAAGCTGACGTGGTAGTGTATACATATGTAGAAAACGCCTTTTTGAAGAGATGACATTAAGCACAGTTTCTCCACCTTCTCCCCAAAGATGAGGGCAACTGTGTTACTGGCTTCACCCCCTGTCTGGTTAACCTGGGTATTAAAGCACTCCAAATATTCAGCTTCTGTTGACCGAGGATTATTGTTGATGGAGCAAAAAAATAAATTGGTTCTTGTGGACTGTTTATTTTGGAAAGAGTTTTTTAGCTTGGGACCCAGAGTGAAGGCAATTAATGTTACAGTAGTTACTCCTGGGGAAGTGTCCTGCACTGTAGTGAGTTTTTGTACTGTCAGCATAATCTAAACCATCTTTTCAGTGTGTGTTGGTTTTTTAAAAAAATTTTTTTTTCAAATGAGTGATGGAGTTTCAGTTGGAGGCATTGTGTTCTAGTCCAACAAGTCTGTGTGCAAGTTCTTCGCAGCTGGGAACCCAATTCCTTACTTCCTATGGGTTTTAATTTTTCTGTAAGAAGTTGTGATAGCACGGTGCTCAAACTGCATTTTTGGGGCAGGCTGATCGGTAAGGCTGCCTTGACAATGAATGTGGTGCAGGCTTTTTTTTTGTTACTTCCCTGGCGAGGTACCCTGCAGGTCATGGAGGCTGGTGGCCTGTGCTGCCCTGGGACCCCAGAGCAGGACCATGGCTGAGCAGAGGCATGATGCCCCTCGCTCCGTTCACTCACCCCCTTGGGGTTGTCTGCTGGCTACCTGTGTTGTCCGTGGACCTGTGAGTTAGCTTGGGGGCTGTGACTGGGGCTGGAGGTGTCTTAGACTTCACTGCTGATGCCTTGGGAGAGGGGATAGACTTCCTGAGGTCCCTTCCATGTCTTCAACTGAACATTCAGCTACTAGGCCTGTGGGAAGTTCTTCTCCCAGCTAAGATGTGCAGTTTCTAGAAACTGAATTGATCCCACCTCGTCAGAAATGGCTGGCGCTGTCATTAATGTGATGTGCTGTGGCTCTTGGCCTGACCTTGTCTGGTACTTTTTTACTTATGTGCAGGAAAATAAACCTTTTTGTCCCTCAGTTGCTTCCCTTCTTCCTGGTAGGTAGAACAAATAAATGATGATATCTTCATACGTAATGCTTATTGCTGATTGAAAGAAAAATTCTGCAAACTAAGCAGGTAGACTGACCTGATGACTCCTCATGACAGCTGCTTAGTTTAAGTTAACATTCAGAATATTTTTATCCTAGTTTACTCCTTAGAGGCTAATAGAGTGCTGCTAGAGTAATTTTCAGATGAATCATGCCATCTGCCATGCATGCTTTGCTGTTTCAGCAGTAGGGGAGGAGAGGGAATATATACATACAGTGGTCTGAAACAGCATGTTTGCATTCACTGTAAAACTAATTTAAGTTCAGAGATTGTTTTTTTTTTCCCCTAGCAGGCATTTTATATTTCTTGCTTTGGTTATCAGTTTAACATGCAGCTCCAGCACTGATACAGCTCTGTTGGGTGGTCAGTGCCAAAATTTGCAGAAACTCACAAGGTAAAAGGCACGCTTGATCTGGCCTGCTAGTGAGTTCAGTGGAGCATTTCAAAGTCCTTTTTTGAAAACATAGTTTGAATGTTGACCCTTGCGATTGCCAAACTGAGCTAACTGTAACTTACACCCCCTAAAGAAAAAAAAGTTGTAGACAAATGAAACTGGAGCAGGTAGCCTGGCAGTATAGAGGGAAAGGTCACTTGTGGAATGAGTTCTGTAGGGCTGATGTTAAAGACTTACTCTTCTAGGAGCTCTCCTGAGCCAGAGGATGAGCGTCCCCAGCACACATCTGTCTTGCCTGTGAGAAAGAGCAAACTGGTATCTGAAGCCAAAAATTCATAACCACAGTAGAGCACTGGACGTGTCATGTCCCATCTTGTGTTTTGTCCAAAAGCAATTAGACTAGCCAGTTGGTTAGTAAGATTCATGGGTTTGGATTTGGGTTTGGAGAGGGCTGGAATCATAATCTTGATGAATTTGTACTTCAGCCCTACCCCATCTTTGAGAATAGGCTATGATATTAGATAACACTTTAATTATTAACAGGCAGAGTAAATTCTTCTGTTCTAATATATTAAAAATCTTCCCTTGCTGTGTGTCCTAAAGATCTAATTTTCTCATAAACTGATTTGGCTGGTGAACTGCTGCACTGAAGAGTACTAATAGATTTTGTGCTTTGTTCATGTCTTTAAGCTTTTTACGAGAATTTTATCTCATGTGCTTGGTTTTAGTGCCCTGACAAACCATATTTGAAGAAACTGAGAGCAGAATATTGAAGTGTGGAGCAATTAAACTGTTTTCCTCTCTTTTCATGCATTTTACCCCTGCCCCTCAAGGGAACGATATATCTGGTAGACTCCAGAATTAATTATGTGAGGTCAGTTGAAGGCCTGAACAATAGCATGCTCTCTTTTTCAGTCAAGAAAGACAATTTTTAAATGCCAGGAATTAAAAGCAAAGATTGCTTGCCTATGGATAGGAGTTGTTGTACCAGATATCGAGCTGACATGTAAGCAGATCTCTGCTACCCTTAGATGAGGATTAGTTTATGCCCTGAAGCAAATGGGTTATTAACTCTTGTAATTTTATTTTAGCATGTTTAACAACAGATACTGTTGTTTATAAAACCCATTTAATCCCTTTTTAATCGCTGCAAGTTATTTTCCAGTAGTTATCCTGCAGCCATGGGTTCCAATGGTTAGTTATTTACTGAGCGAAACATAGCATTTGTCTGTGTATTTTTTAAGTCTTTCTTTAATGCATTGGATTGGAGTTTAAAAAAAAAAGCAAAGGAAAAAAAAGTTGAGCCTCTTCCCTGTACTTCTGTTGCCTTCTCCCCTCTTCATTCCCCAACTCTTCAAACAGCTGTAGCAGCCCCTTCCTTTTGCTCTTTACTCTTTGGACTGCTGCGTCCTTGTGTCCCTTCACTTTTCCCTGGCCGCTGCTCTTGCTGATGTGAAACGCCAGCAGATAATCCGAGCAGATTTTTATTAGGTTGGGCTTTCCTCTGCACCTCAAGGCATTTATTGATAAATAGGGGCCTTGTATGATGGGATGTATAAACAGGAGCATGTGACTGCCCTCTGCATTGGATTTGAGAATGTAGGGAATGGTGGCAGTGTTGGTGTGGTCATGATGCTCTTAAAGGAGGCAGTGCCTTTTCTTAGAGCCAAGGGTGCTGTGGGGAAAAGGCTGGCAAGCTTGTTCGTATGTGAAATAAAAGCTGTTGACTTCAAAACTATATACAGCTGAGAAGAAACATTTTCATTTTTAAAGATGATCAGAGCAAGAGCATTGTTGGTAGGCATAGAGGAAGGGCACTGGGGGAGGTGGAGGGCTGAGTGGCTGTCCCAAGGGGGAGAGAGGTGGAAGCTGTTGGAGCTTGAAGAGGTCGGTGGGAGGGGAGGAAGAGAATAATCCACCATAGTTATCGGCATTGCTGCTTGATCTTTTCACCATGTTTCCCATCTACTCCTGGGGCAAGATCTGGTATTTGCTGTGTTTTTTCACTGCCAGCCAGCTGCCACGCCGTGCAGCGCAGATGCCCAGCAGTCCAACTGATGCTGCAGCCTGTCCTTTGGAAACAAGGCTGAAGCACACCAAACATCTTAATTTTCAAGTTATATTCCAGGTTGAGCTAGAGGTAAGAACTATTTACAACAAAAATCACTTACCAGGCTAGGTGTGTTTAGCTAGGCACGTTGTGTAAAAGTAGCAGCAAACAACATTTAAAGTATGACTCCTGCCAAGGTCTTTAGGCCTTTTGCATTATCCAGTCAGTGACCCAGGGCAGTGCCATGGCTGTGGAGATTTCTTCTGAGGTAGAAGTTTCCAAACTGCTCCAGTTGTTCTGCTGAACAACAGGGTTTAGTAACAAACCAGCTGAATGTGCAGCTGTGGCCCCGGGCGACGTTTTGTTTTTGCGAGCCAGCTCTCAGGGTGGCATCCCTGTGGTGGCCCTGTGGCTGGAGTCCCTGCCTGACGGCAGCGAGCGAGGCTGGAGATGCAGGCACAATGGGGGAGTTTACTCTGCTGCCCGCTGTAAACTTGTGGGGTGACTGACTTGAATCCTGTCTCCCTTCCTTGCTGGAGGTCAAGGAAATGGGAAAGGAGAGTTTTGCTTTTCTGGACTAAGTATGTTTGGATACACGTGGATGGCCCATCTGCTCAGAAAGAGGGGTGGAGAGCCTCAAGCCTTTTCAGGTTTGTCCACCACTGTGCTGGGACCTTTCAGTATCTTGCAAAAATCTGTCCTCTCCGCGCCAGCCACTGGGCTGCAATGTATCAGTGCTGCCTTGCACATGGGGGCAGTTTTGTGCTCTATCAAGTGTGAGTCTGAAAAAAACCCCAACTTATATATACGCACCCTAAAAGCTACTTTCCAGTGCAGGGTGAAAGATTAGGAATAAGAATGAGAGAATGATAACATTTATGTCTTTCTGGCTGTAGGAGCTCTGCCTCTTAGCTCTGATTAAGCCCGTGTTTAGCCTGTGAATGTTTTTTTCTTAACGTTGGGAGATCTGCTATTACAAGAGATTTTGCCATCAGGGACAGATGGCATAAAACGAGTACCTGACTGACTTGAAATAATTTGATTAGTCTGTCTTTTGCTGGGAGAATCCCTTGCTCAGGCCTATCCCAGGGATAAATGAATCATACAGAGGAGAAATAGAAATTGCCAAGCAAGGCTTTAAGTTTGTTGCTGTTAAGTGACTGTTAAACGAGCATTGCTGTAGGATACACGCCTTTTCCTAGAAATGTCTTTAACATGGTCTGAATTATACTGAAATGTGAAGCTTCCTTCCAAATTGAAGGAAAAAAAATCAGAGGGCAGAATATGTTTTTGTTGTCAGAAATTTGTGACCGGGTTTTATTGCTTGTGCTGCTAATTTGCTGAAGTACCTCTTACACTGAATTTTATTGCATGAAGAATAGAAATAGAGTAGCAAAACATATCTGTACTGACCTGAATATTCCCTCTCCCCATTAACACCTTTTTTCCCTGCCATGTAAATCTCACATTAATGTTCACGTAGTTAGCACTGGTAGAGAAAAGTAGATCTCGTCTGCCCTTTAAGATTTGACTTTTCATCTTTTACTGGCAACCTAAAGATCACGTGTGTAACTGCTGATGGGAACCGGCTGTGCGAGAGTCTGATGAGGTTCTGAGGTTCCTCTGCAGTGTTGAAGCTTCAGAGTAGGAAGTAGAGGTTTCTTCTTTGTTCCTGGCTGGTTAGCTGGTGTGTAGACCACAGTCCTATTGAGAACTCCATGTGAGGTTGCCTGAAGTTAGAGAGCCTAATAGTTGCCTTTAGTTAAGGCTAGTGGTTCCTTTCCATGTGTTGACTTCTATGATTCAGAGTACCTCTTGCTGTTGCAAGGAAAGCCCTTGGGTAACAGAAGAAGGGAAAGAAGACAGCTAGATGGGAAGAGGGTTGCGTAGTCTGCTTTTAGCTTAGCAGGCTGATCTGTTTGGGATCAGTATTTGGTGAAGGAGAATAGGTTTCTGCTCTAACCGTGCACAAGGAGAAACTTCATCAGGCATGGTGAATAACTCCCTAGAAAGGAGGCAGCCCTTGTGAACATCCTAAGAGGTCCTTTTAGGCTCAAATTATGAGGCATCAACATTTTAGGGAAAAAGCTAAGGGACAGTTTCAGGTGTTGATTGATGAAATAACCTCATCAGATTCAAGCCTCCAGTCTTGAGCACATGGAACTAAGGTGGTATCTCAGACCACATTGCTTCCAGCTCACGTGAGGACTTGGTATTTTGGCTTCTTGAAGGATTGGCTCAGTTTGCCCTGTCACGCAGATTTTGGTTTGGAACCAAGCTCTGGGCATCTTCTTACCTGTACCACAGTAGCCACTAAAGGAATGGGGAGAAGGTTCTCTAAGAAGGATTAAAAAAGCAAGAATCTCCTAGTCTGTAGAGAAGTCATGGGCGTCACATGCAGTAGCAACAGTCTGCTCCTCCAAGGAGGTGGAAAGGTGACAGTCTTACATGGGGTTTAACCAGCGCCTGACTCCCTGCTTGCCAGCACTGGGAAGTTTTAACTCTGGTCTCTTAAAGACTGAGCACAACCACACAATTCACACATGGTGTAGGGGTGTTTTTTCAGATAAATGGTGTAACTTCCATGCATGTGCAATCCAAGAGGGTTCTCCCCCTGTTCCATTTTGAAAGCAAGACCAAGGATACAGAGCAGTATGCTGTGCATCCCTCTTGCATATGATGAAATACGCTCTTTGAGCCAGAGATCGTCATGATGTCCATCAGTCTCAGGCTTGCTTGCTCCCAGGACAGACGTAAGAAATATCTGAACTGCAAGTTGTTTTGTGCTTCCTAGAAAGTCTGCAGAGGCTGGATGGTTTTGATAAGGGGACAAAGGCTATAATGTGCCTGTAACCTCAGTGGGTTGCAGAGAAATTTCCTCATATTTGGGAGTAGTAGAGTTTTGAAAATCAAAGCAAACAAATGTGTTTTGGTTGTGGTGTTTATAAGAAAAGGCGAGAGAGGAAATGAGAAGACTTTGAAATGTGACTTAAATTGTGAGTGCTGTGAGTTGTTGTGTTTTTCTTGTGTTTTGCTTTGTAAAATCCCACTTTCTCTTGCTGAGGCTTGGTAAGGAAAGTTTTACTTTCTAAAGAGAAGATGATGTGTGTCACAAAGAAAAGGAATATCTTAAAAGGTATGTAATCTGCTACGTAACGGAAAGGTTTGTTATGGAGAAAAACTGCAACAGTAAGATCTTAGAGGATTTCCTATTAGTTAAAAAAACCCAGTCTTTACTTGGAAGCATGAACTCTTCCATAACATCGTAAATGCAGATGAGAAGAAAAGAAAAAGATACAGAATTAAAATGAATGTTATAAACAACCTGCAATTAATAAGGAAGGTAACTTACTATTAATTGTATTTAAGGAAATGGCTATTCCCATGCAGAAAATTAAAATAATAGTCAAAGGAAGAGCTTGTGTAATTCAAAGCTTGTCTGCTTTTTCCAACTTTGTTGTCCAGTACAAGGTATGACATCTGTCTGCGAGTCTTGTTTTTAAACATATGTATTCTTTTCCATGATCTGTGGGTGAGAAGGAAGAGATTTTTCTTTTTTACTGGTGCAGGATAGAAAAGCAGACTTTTGCTTGGAGAAGCAGTGCTGTGTAATGTCATTGAACGGATCTGGTCGCATCACAAGCCAAAATGGAAATAAGTAAAAAAAAAAAAAATCCAGAAGCTTACAATTAACCATTCTTCCTGCATTTTTAAGGGTTGAAATCCAAAGTGTGAGAGGGATTAAAAAATTATAAATGTATCTGTGGGATATTTATAAATCCTAGTTTCTTGCCATGCTAAATACTGGGTGCTTGTGCTTCCCTGTACTGTTGTCGTTGAAATTGTTTTGATTTGTAATGCTTTTTGAAGTGTAACTCTCATGTGAAATGTGGCTCAAAAATTATGGAAACTTTACTTAGTTTAGAAAAAAGACCTTTAATGAGTCACAAGGCAGTAAAGAATCCAGCTTCCTGTGCTCATCACTGTAATATTCATTATTACGGCTAACTGTCATAAAACAAAACAAAAAAAAGAAGGTTCATTTCAAGAGTCAAGCTTGGAATCTCCTGTTTTGCTCCTGCTGGGTAGCAACTTGTTGGCCAGTCCGAGCTCTGTCATGGACCCGGTTGACTCCCCCAAGGGACGTTGTTTAGGAGGGGCTGAAGGGTGCTGTGGAGTTTGGGGGGCCATATACTGGGCACTTGCAGTATTTGAGGGATGCAAAAGATAAAGGAGTGAAAGTAGCTAAGTTGGAAAGGGGGAGCAGATTGTGGGGTTGAGGTTATGGCCATGGGAAGCTGTGTGGGACACAGTGGGGTGATAGATCTGCAGGAAACGGTGGTGTGGCTTTAGTGTATCAACCTTTCACATGGCAATATTTTAACTTATTTTGACATGAATTTGTGTTGAGGACAGCTAAGAGAAGCAATTGCAAGCAAAGGCAACCCTGAATGCATTTAAAACCTCCACAAAATAGTCTAAAGCCTAAGGAGGCCCAAGAGGAGAGGGGTTTTGGTGTCCTCGCTGGCAGTGGTGGGGCAGCTGAGAAGGAGCACAGGGCAAAGGAGAAGGCTGGGGTTGCGTGGGGCTGCAGCTGAATCTGGGACCGTGAGTCAAAGTCCCATGACTCCATTGCAAGACCATTAGTCCTTTTAAGTAGCAGCTTTAACAGCTGCCAAGAATTAGGGCTGATGGATAGCACCAGAACAGAACTGGAATTATTCAGGGTTTTCAGCTAGAAAGCAGCATGGGGTGGAAACCAACACTGCAGTGTGTCTCATGGGCAAACTCTGGCACGATAAAATGTGCATGGGAAGAAAAAGTCCGGCCTGCTGCAATTGTAGCTCTGAGTCCTGACCACTGTTACCCAAAGGATCTTGAGGTTTTAAAGGTCGTGATAAATTAGAGTGATGAAGCATGCATAAGAAGTTGCAGAAAGGATATGCAAGAAATGGAAATTGATCATTTGTATATTTAAATTGTATGCTTAAAAACTTGCAGCTAAGACACCACTTTAAAAGTAACTTGGTACTTTTAGCTGCATTTTTGGTACCGTATTAGATTTTTGCTCATAAATAACTTAGTTGTTATTGATTACCAGTTTATTAGCAGTAGTACTCCAGGAATTAACATTTGCTTTTCATACTCTAGTCTAAAGCATTAGTTTACAATTTGTTTTTCTATATGTAATGCAGAAAAATGTCAGTTTGTCTTCCTACAATGAAATATCGGAGAAATTTTATATTCTCGATACATGTTATTTTAATTCAAAGAATTTTTCATTCTTTGTATGTCTGATGTCAATGACCGTATATTTAAAAAATGCAGAGTCATAGTGCTTTGAGACAGATGTTTCCCCTGGCAACAATCACAGCTGTCTTTGTGATATTCACCCCAGGTTTTTTTCTTTTACAATCTATGCAAACACTGGTCTATTGGTATTTTCTACTGTTTTAGGTATTTTTATTTCTTTTTTAAAAATGGGTGCTACTTAAGTCTTTATATATAATTTGCTTATAGATATTTATATATTATTCTGTTCTATTTTTTCTATATTATTTTATTGTTTAAAGTGTTCTATGTATAAAGGCCACTCTGTGTGTGGGTATAAAAATATATATGCTCCAAATTTAAGCTTTAAATAGCCATTTTAATCTGTCTGTGCTTTTTGTCTAAGTTCATAAAATAATGATGCTTATTTTCTTCTATTCGTTACAGTTCTTTTAGTTTGCAAATACTGTAAGGAGTGATTGTCCCTTGCTTGCAGCACTCCTGCTATTATGTATTTCTGTGTTAGGTAAAGGATGAGTATTTTTGGGATGCTGATGTTTCATCTGTCTCTTAATACTTTTCAATGGGACAATCTGTGTGGTTTGTATGTAGTGTTTGGGCAGACCTACCAGAAGGAGGGCACTGTTTGCTTGCTGGCAATGCAGGAAGCAAAAGATAGAACCTTTTCTCTGGAGTTTACAACCAGAGGTCCTGAGCGTGCAAACACACGTCTGAATAGTTGTGAGCATGTTGAGTGCTGGAACGCGGTTAGAGACAGCTGCTTGGGAGCAAAAGTGCAGGCAAGCTTAGAGCCTAGACCTTTACCTCAGCTCAGGCTACCCGTTGTTTACAGGAAGAAAGTGGTGGAATCACTTTGGCAAAGAGGCCATTTGTCACAAATTTCATATTCTTTGGCTGTTTGTGCAGTATTTTTTTTCTTCTGTATTTTTCCTAAGGTATTGTTTTTGCAACCATATTGAAAACATGCTGCTTTTTCTTTTCTAATTTGATTGTAATAAGGGCTTTGTTAATCAAAAATAAGTGCAATAAGGCAGAATGACTTGGTTATTTTTACATTTTCCTGTTTAAAAAGAAAAAAAAAAACGCCTCAGTAAGTGAGCCACAATGAGCCGTGATGTATTTCCTCCATCAGGATGGAAAATAAGCCATTTATTATTTCAGCTCTGACTCACAGTGAACCTGCTGACACCAAGACATTTTATAATCATAAGGAACAGGTTAGGGCAGTAACTTGGACGCCAGGCTGGGGATTACCTACTTATTACCGTGTTTTACAACCTGGATGCTTTAGGTTTTCTGGCAGAATGTCCTAAACCTCACACTAAACACCACGTTGTTATTGTACAATTACTGCTTGCAGGTCTTGCTGTAGGTGGTGCCAGCTAGACAGATGCCTTCATTATAATTATCCTTTTTACTATATATAAAGATTTCATCCCTTTAATCCATAAAAATTTTACTGCTCTTGAAACTGACACTAATAGTTATACTTCTCTCCCTTCCTCCTTGTCCTGCGTTGTTCCCAAACTGATCGGGGCTGGGTTCACTCAACACAGAAATGGGAGATTTCCAAGGAGAGCCCAGGTTCTGCGGGAAGTGGCGCTGATGACTCAGTAGACAGCGCTGGTGGTCATTGCATAGTCCCCCAACACAGTCTGCAAGAACAGCAGTGCTAACTCCAGCGTCCTGGCCAAACTCCAGCTGAATAATTACTTTCTGCCTGCCTCGAATTCCTCTGCAGCTTCAGCTGGAGAAGTTGAGCTGTTTCCCTTTTTATAAACAATCCCGTAGTGTTCAAGTGGAGCGGCTGCTTCATCACACCTTGGAGGTAACTGTATTTTGATGTCGGGTGAGTGACTTTGTCCTCGTACTTGTGTATAGTCTGAGAAATGCTCTGGTGCATGTTTGGATGATAAGTCCTGGGTTTCATTCTTCGCATATGTGAAAGCATCTGTCCCATCGTGTTCGGTGCTTGTATAAATAACTTTAAAATACATGGGCTGGGAGTAAAAATAACCACAGTTTGAGTGTTTGACTGGTCAAGCCAACTCCTGAAGTGCTCCATTTACTATGAAGTGTGTGACAGATCATCTTGTACTCTACTTTTTCAGTAACAGCCTGTGAATACTATTGCATTTATAGATAAATGAGGACATCCATGAAATTAATGGGCTTTTGATAGCTAAATGTTGAAAGATGACTGGGAAAGAGATACTGAAGTCCTCATTAACGGATGAGCTAAGAAGACTCTTCTCACAGCTATTTAAGCATAGTAGGTGGTTTCTTGCTCTTTGATAAGCATCACAGTGGGCAACCTGTGACTGGATGTCTCTAGTCTACTCTAACCCACAGCTCCATGTATATACTGAATCACAGAAGTAGAAAGGTAGGTCATAAAGTCATGTCTGCTTTGAGCATGTCTTCAAAAATAAGAGCATAGCTAGTGCTCTTCTCTGGGCCTTGATGTTCAGACAACCTCATCCCACCATGCTGGGAAGATGGCTGGCTGACTGGGGCAGCTGCTGCACACCCTTCCACGTATGGGAGCTTTGCCAGTATTTCATTGCTCTTTCCTGTAGTAGCATTGAGTTGAGGCTGAGTGCTTCTTGGGGAGGAAGTGGCTGGTGATCCAATAGATTGGGTTTTGTTGTTCAGTTAGTTTAATCTGGTACCTGGCTAATGGTGTTCCCCGAGCTGTGTAACTGAAAGATTCTCATGTTGACTTGATTTTTGCCAGTGGGTGACAAATTAAGTCAGATTCAGGTGTGCCTTTACCCATTTAACACATGCAAAAGTGACTTGCAAGAAACAAGCTGCAGGTAGAAGAACTGGTTGACATGGCTGAAGATCTTGGCCCCTTAATTTTGTGTTGGAGCCTCATGTGCACAAGGGCTTGAATTAGTTTCTTGTGAGGAAGATGGCGAAGTTAACCTCGGAGTTAAGCTTACGTTGACATTTGCTGTTGAGCTCATCTGACAAACTGTGTAATCTTTTGGTTGCCAGGTACTGAGTACATGTTTGAGTACAAATACAAAATCAAGATTCAGTGAGACTTCCCATGCATATAAAAGCTACCTTTTTGCCATTTATTCTCCTGAAGAAGTCAAGGCTTTGCATGATCCGCTCTTAAACTACCCTTCAGTTGCTTCATCCTGTCTCCTCTGGGTGAGGAGACTACTCACGTCTTCTTGAAGCCTGCGACTGAGCAGCATTTTGTAGTTAACTGTCAAATCCTCAACACATATTTTACTATTTTGTATCTTCTCTCCCTGGGTGCACAGAAAGTACACCAGTGTTGTAGCATTTGTGTCTTACAATACTGGATATATGCAATATTAGATGTTTGATTGGAATAAAAATAATTGGTCACTTAACCAGTGCAGGTTACCCACTTAGCTGTGCAGTATAATTTGTGCAGACCATCAAAAAGACTAGTTGGTAGGTTTCCATTCCAAATTCTGCTTGGCAGTTCATTTTAAAATCATCTTTAGGGAGTATGTGAACCTTGATGTGTTGTCAAAATCAAGATAGAAGAAAGCATATGGATTAAAACTTAGAAGAGAGATTCTGATACCTTCAGGCTCCTTGGAAATGGCAAAATGGGAGATGCAAGCAGTTCATCATAGTAGCCCAGGAACTTTTACTAGCTATGTTTAAGCTCTAGTGTGTGTAAGAATGTATCACAGCTGAAGGCATAGGCTTCCTGAAAAAAAAAAAAAAGGTGATGGTGAACACGCAGTTTTCTTAATAATAAATGTTAATACCAGACTTCTTAACTTACATGATAAAAGAGGCAAAAAAAGTTAGTGGTCTCCTCGCTTTCCTTCTTTTCTTTTTTTTGGAGACAAGGAAGCTCTGTGTATGAAGTCTGTCTTTTAAGCTGCTTCTTCATAAATGCATAATCTCTGAATATTTGCACGCAGAAGAAACTAAAGTATGCATTCAGCATAGTTCTCCTTAAATTGTCTGGGGATCAATTTTGCAACAATCTTACCTGGTTTTCTGTAGGCTTGTCAGCTCCCAGTGACATTGGTCTGCCTGGATCTTCCAAGATGAGGAAGAAATACTAGATTCTAGGCTAAAATACTGGCACATCTGAAAAATCACAGTAGGGGAAGAGGTTATACAGAATATGCAAGTTGAAAGGCAATGTGGGCCCAGGGGGGAATTTGTATTATGAACCCTTTATTTATCATATGAAGCATGTTGATAATCTGTTAGTTACTTTAATGACTGATTTATTTATTTTTAATTTGATGTGAGCTCATGTTGAAGGGAAAACTGGAAGGCACAGGTTTTGAAGTTTGACTGTGCTGTTTGCAGAACCAGAGAGCTCCTCCCCAAAGAAGATACCATGCGAATGGCACTGGAGCTCCTGTGTGAGAGAGAGGGAGCAGGTTTGGAGACCGAGCTGCAGTCGGTCGGTGCTTTCTTTAAGGTCATGTGGATGTGTAAGTAGGAAGAGCTGTCTGATTTAATGAGATGTTTAGAGTAAGAAATTACTCTTGTATGTGTATCAACAAAGAATGTATATGTAGGTGTTCTTTGGGAGTTACAAAGTGGTTTTTTTTAGGAAGATTGTTGTGTTGTCAAAATACTTTGTATTTTCTCTCTGCTTGTTACTTAGTCTGGCTGTAGCAGCACAAGGCATTTTTGTTACCACAAGTCCTTTTCTATGTCAAATATCCAACTAGGATGGAGAGGAAAAGTAGTAGAGGAAAAGATTTAGGAGGTATTTTTCTAGAAATGTGGATTAAAGACTATAATAAATAAAGATCTTTAACTTTGACAGGGGTAGAAATTTCTAGACATGTAGTTAAGGGAGTTCTCTGCTTGATAGTTCCCTTTAAACTTCAAAGGCAGATGCAAATAATTATTTGTGAAATCAGAAAGATGTTATTGCACATATTTTGGGAGAAAGCATTTAGATAAAAAGGGAGAAAGCATTTAGATAAAAACGGGGACAACTTAGAGTTGCAGGACTAAATTCTAGGTACTTAAATCCAAGTTAGTAAAGAAACACATAGGGGTTACATCTTCCTTTAGATGCACAGTGCTGGGAAAAGAGCAGCTTTATAATCATAAAGCAAGAATGTACTGCGGATTAACTCTACACATGCCAAGCAACTTTCTATTACAGTTATTTGATATGATTAGCTTCACACTTACTATGAAAGACTGGTTTAAGGCTAAGAATGAATTAAATCCTACCAGCCCCATTTTCCCATCAATTTATAAAGCTAGATTGGTATTAAGCTCAAGTATGTGGGCCTCTCTCAAGCCATTTTCCCATTATGGTGTGAGTGAAGCTGGCATGGTGTTGGCTGCCAGTGTTGTTTGGACCAGAGGTTGTGAGGACTGACCTGGTGCCCAGATGGCTCGTTTTACTGTTCTTCCACACAGCCCTCTGCTGCACTGGGAGGAGCAGCCTGTGTTTCGGTGGGAGGAAAGGCCTCTTCAGCAGCATCAGTCATCACTCCAGCTTTGTCAGACTGCAGAAAAAGAAGAAAGCCCAACTCCCAGTCCTGGTGCTTTCCCCCTATCCCACTGCCTCCCTTCCCCAAGGAAAAGCAGCTCCCAACCTTGTGCCTCCTTCTCTGCTGCAGCAGCCTGAAAGGTGCCTGGCTGTGATTAGGGATTGCAGCAGGGCAAGGTGGAGTATGAATGGCTGTTGTAGAAGGAAGGAGGCTCAGACAGATGTGGTTAGTTGAGTCTGGATTTGAGAAGGTAGGCTGGGTATGCTGCAGTAGGAGTGTGTATGAGGCAGATGGATGGAGGATGTAATGATGCATGGGATTGGAAAACACCTTTGTGGGGCTGTTCTCAGCACCAACTTGGTAATGCCACCAGATTCAGTTTTGCCGACACTGTTGAGAAACCTTGAGCTGGTCCTAGGCAAGTATCAGTCACACATTGTCTGGGTGAGGGTTTGATGCCAGAATTGCTAATCAGATCAGTAAGTCTGAGTATGCTTTTTTCTACAGCAATGTGTGGGCAGAATGCTGTACCTCCTGCTCCCACGGGTGATTGAACTTGCCGGGTTTTACAGCTTTGAGACTTTGGCCTCTATCACATGCATCAGCATGAGAGTGGTGCCAGGCTGGAGCTTCTCAAAGAGGCGTTTATGTGGGGAGGCTGAGTTCAAAACCACCCTTGGAGTTGCTTGCTGCAGTAACATGCTAGAGGGACTGTAAAATATAAGGGAAGCTGTTCCCAGAAGCATGAGAATATGCACAGCCAAAGCCCAGTGTTTCTGCTGTGAATGGTGAGGGCAAACAGGAGTTTTGACTGAAATGGGGTAGAGAAACACAAGTTGTATTTTTATTCCAGTATATATAGGTAAACAAATAAGAAACTGCTATTGCCAGAATGGGCAGCTTTTAGAGGATTTTAAACTCATGTTCATATTGGAATTTCAAACCTATAAATAAATGGCATAGAATTAGAAATGTGGAAAACAGGATAGACACATGACTGAATGTTTGTGAACATCTATCCCATCCCAGACCTGCAGCGCAGCATGTGATGTTGTTGTTTCTTCTCCAGCAGAAGGTGAGGGGAGAGAGAGCAGTCACTAGAAAGAAGCAAGCATAACCTGGGTTAGCGTAATCTGAAATCTTTTCATAAGGATCGCTTTAATTTAGAACACACAGTACTCTGAATAATCTAAAATAAATGTATTCATTTTTCAAAGATCCTTTTTAGTTCGTTCCTTCTTGCACAATTTCTGTTGTAGCCAGTATTTAATGGTGTTGGAGATTGCAGCAACACTAGTCAGATGCACCCTAGTCCCTTGGAAGCTGCAAGTCTGTGTTTGGTTTGGCAGATGTTTTTCTTTAAAGAACTAACTTGTTGCCAGTGTTGGAAGTCATCTTGGGAGCCAGAGAAGCCCTTCCTCTACAGGAGGTGGTGCTGAAATTTTTCCCAATCTGAGTGAGAGAGAGACGCTGGAATTCCTCGCATGGTGGTAAATCGTTGCGGAGCAGAGCCCGCTGCGAGCTTTGCAGCAGCATGGAGCCAAGCAAAGTGGACTTTTCTAAGCGCAAATCCTTGAGATCTTCTGTAAATGCGAAGGTCCCGCAGCCTGTGCTGTACAGCAGCTCTGTGCCACCCTGTACTTTGATTCCTTTGAAACGGTAAACAGCAAAATACATTTCCTCCTTCTCCTCCTCCTCCTCCTCCTCCTCCCTCCACCCGCCGAAGCTTGCAGCTCCGAGAGGCCCATTGCCGGCCGGGGCAGGGTCCTGGTCTCGGCATCGTTTCCTGCGTGAACCGCTGCCCTCCCGTCTCGGGGCACCATAACTCTGCGGCCAGGCTGTCACAAGCTCTCTTCCTGCGATTGTTATCCCGACATCTCCCCTCCAGTTTGTTTTACAGCACAATGATAGGGAATGCAGGGAGGAAAGAGCAGGGAGGAGCTCCCGTTGTAAAAGGATTGCTCCCTCCTAGTATTGCTGTCTGTCTGTCTGGGGGAAGACGTTCCTGGCTTTCTCACCCGCTGGGGGAAGGATTGATGTACAGGGGGAGGCAGGTGGGACCCCATGGCAGGGGATCCATGAGATGGAGCTGGTGGGAATGGGAGATGTTTAGCCCATCAGGCCTAATCTCAGGATTAAAAACAATTCATATGAGTGCACTTATCACTGCCTACAGGCTCTGCTTGCTACCTGACTGCAGCCGTATGATGTTTTAAAAGCGAATTTCAGAATATAAAAATGGCCTTTAGTGAATTAGGCCTAAAATCCTTCTACTCCAGTCTTTTCTCTGCCTGGGATCTATTGTATTTAGACTTGAAGATCAAGGCATGCATTCACACAGTGAATTTTCGAGTTACACATGTATCTTCATAAATATTGTATTTTCTTCTTCTTAATTTGTCATGTTAGATGAAATGAATAGCAAAAAATGCTGATGGTGTCACGTTGGGCTCCTAAAATACGATGGAGTATTACTGTCATTGATGTGCATAAAATGCTTGTTAAATTTTACAAGCTGGGAATCTTCATCAAGAAGGCAGTTGCTACTGTTGAAGCTTTCAGTCGTATTTCTTGTTAGGAGGAAGAAATCACAAAAATATTAAATAAAATGTTAGTCTCATTGGCTATCTTAAAAAAATTAAGGATCTCCAATCTTTTAGAATAACTTTCACTAAAACCATTAGAACTTTCTTAGATGTCTTGTATATAGTACCTCAAGTCCTAGATGCAAGAAGGCAGAATAAGGCTGACTTGCATGTGCAGACATGTCTGCAAATAGCAATAAGGACAGAGTTCACTCGTCAGCTGTGAACAGGGCTTGTAAAGGCAAATTAAAATACTCTAGGTTACTTAATTTAAACCTTTGGCTAAATATGAAGTCAGAGCAAATGTGGTACACAAAAAGCAATTAAAAACACATGCCAGGCAAAAATATTCTAGATTTTGTGTGCTGGTATGAACTTTAGATGAAAGTAAGTTATCTGAGCCTGCCCCTGCTTATTCCTTTGTGAGTGGAGAAGAGGAAAAGGAGGTGTTACCAGCTGTTGTGCAATATAAGTCTGCAGGATGCTTCATCTAAGCATCTAAGGATATATATACACACATATAAGGGAATATATATTAAAAAATATATATAATAATTATATATATATAAAAAATATTAGCATTTTGTTGCTAATTTGTGTATGATGTATTTATATTTTAAAAAACTAAACCAAACCAAAGCCATGTAGAGTGACCAATTCACAAATAATGGTGCTGCTGCAAAGGCAGATGTTTTAATTGCACGCAACCTTTAGAAGACATGTAATATCTGTGTGCTAAAATCCTATTTCTGCAAGCAGTTATTTTCATGTCATGGATGTGCCAGTGGAGCAAATGCATTGTGTCATTGTCTAAAGAGTAAGGTGAATCAGACTTGAGACATTTCTACTGGTGACAAGGTCTTTCATTTTTATAGTCTTGCTGCTAAGTTTCCACATATACAGTTCCTTTTCAAATAGAAACTTTTGTTGCTCTCATCTTTTCTCTGTACCACAGGTCATAGTTATTTTCAATCTCCTGGCACATGGTTTAATAAAGCCCATTTTAATCGGAGGTCACTGAGTAGGAAATACTGTTTGAAGGATAAGACTCAGGCAGCTGTGCAATACAGGGGGTTGTTTGCAGTTCTTATGGGGTTGCCACTAAATTTAATATGCAGGTTGGGAGAACTGCTTTCAGTAATGTCTACATAACTAACTTGGCTTTAGCAGGGTGAATGGAATGAACTGGTCTATCCCAAGAACCAGTTTCATGCTTAATCTGTTTCCTCTGTTCACTTTTCACTTGGTTGTTAAGGATAGAAGATATTCTGGAATATCTCCTCCAGGGAGATTTTATAGTGGCCTTCCAGTACCTGAAGGGGCCTACAAGAAAGCTGGGGAAGGACTTTTCATAAGGGCAGTTAATGACAAAACAAGGGGAAATGGGTTTAAGCTGGAAGAGGGCAGGTTTAGATTAGATATTAGGAAGAAGTTCTTCACTGTGAGGGTGGTCAGACACTGGAACAGGTTGCCCAAGGAAGTTGTGGATGTCCCCTCCCTGGAAGTGTTGAAGGCCAGGTTGGATGAGGCTTTGAGCAACCTGGTCTAGTGGAAGGTGTCCCTGCTAATGGCAGGGGGGTTGGAACTAGATGATCTTTAAGGTCCCTTCCAACCCAAACCGTTCTATGATTCTATGGAATCAAAAAAATCATATTCATGGAACTGGAGGGGGGAAGAGGGATTTTCACTAGATCATGGGCCATGAATAAGAGTATGCTATAAATTTTGCAGGTAGAATTTTGCAATGCCAGAGCAATGTTCACCTGCAGCATTTTAAAGGAAACTTTGTAGGAAACAAAGCTTCAGTGTGTGGTGCTCTTAATGAAGCCACTAGCTGTTATGTCCAGAAAGCAAATCTCTGCTTTGATTTTGCCTGTGAAGTGTGGTTTTCTGATGCATAAAGAAGAAAACTTCTTGAAGAAAAACCGGTCTTCTCCCCCATTAAATTCCCTATGGTTTCTTAGCACAGTGCGAGGTTGGTGCAGAGTAGATGCTTCCAATTTCTGTCTCCAGATCAACTATGACTTGTAGGAGAAGCCTTAATGGATAGATGTAGGTGTAATTGGGAGGAAGGCTTTTTTCTAGTGTAGTACATGTAGTACATACCCTCCTCAGTCTCTTTTCATAGCCTGGTTGTCCTGGGCTGTCAGCTTTTTGGGTCACTGATTCGATAAGCCTCTCTGCCTGGCACAACGAGGCCCCTTTCTGCTCAAGGTCTCTGGGTGCTACTGCAGTACAAATATTTAATGATAAAACATGCTTATCTCCTGCCAAAAATCTGGCAACATCCTTATCGAGAGATTATTAAATTGTCAGTTCAACCATATGCCGAGCATTTTAGGCGAACAAATGTTCACGCTGGCTCTCGCGCAATACGTGAAGACTCGGAGAGAGACAGGTGGCCGTGTTTGCACCATCGAGTACTGCCCGGTTCCTTCCAAACAAAAAGTTGCATTAAGTGACTCTGGCTTTACAGCAGCTTAAAAATTTATGGACTTGATACGCTTGAGACAACGTTAATTTGATTACACTTAAAATGTTAAATGTAGGTTGGTGGAGCCTGCATAGTTTGTGTATTAAAGATGTCTCTGCATTCCCCCGGAAAAAGAAATGGGAGAAGTAAATTCCTCAGACCCTTCTCATAAAAAACCCCCGCCCTTTGCAATGAAAGTATGGTTTAAAGTTTAATAGTATTTTTTCTTTCAGAGTGATTAATAAAAAAATGCCTTCATCCATAAATTTAATTACTCCTAATATTTGCTGTTGACAAATGGTCAGGAAAATTCTGGTGCTTTTTTTGACACTCTATTCTGCCTTTTCATTTGCTTTCTCCAGATGATGTCTCTTATTGTCACACTTTGGTTCTTGGAATACATGAGCTTTAAGATCCACCATGTAATTGTAAACTTTTTCATTTTATCTTCAGTTTGTCTCTTTTTTAGGAGTGAGAAGTGGGGATGTTGTTCAGTCACTGTACTAGCATTTTTTTCCCACAATTTTATTCTTGGAAGGTAGCCTGTCTGGCAAAAAATCAAAATAGTCTGATTTTTGAGAACATGCTTGGAATTTTCTTTCAGAAATCTACCGTAATACTGCACAGTCTTAGCTGTGGTTGGGTTAATCAAAATAATATTTTGATTCATTTCAGTGTTGAAGATTTTTTTTTTCTCTCCTATGGTCTTGCTTTAAAAATAAATTAATAAATTAGTGCATTGTGAAAGCTATCTACTATGACAGCTATTTGCATTCTTTTCATTCAGAATTGTATTCTATTTTGGGGGCCTGCTACAGCTTGTGGGATTTGAGATTTGATTCCTTTTTTTTTTTTTTTTAAAAAAAAAAAAGGATAAACTTTGTTCCAAACTTGGGTAATGATAAATGAGAAAAGAGGGAGATGGTATTTCTTCTTTTTTGTCTTTATCTGTTGATGGCATTTGAATGCATCAGGAGGTAATGAGCTGAAAATGAATTAGAATTTATACTGAACATCTTCTTCAGAAAGAGAAATGCTTTCAGAATGCTTAATGCAAATGAATTTGAAGGAAGTTGCTGATCTGTCTTTATTGATGGGTATCACTTTGTAGTAATTCTGCTTTTTTTGACTGGATAATTTCTTTGTGAGAGAAATGTTCACATGCCAAAAAAAGTTTATAAACTTAAACATAAAGAACATTAATACTCGCAATCTTTGGTGGTGTTTTAGGCGAACTTCCCTTGCCCAAAGCACCAGTTGCTTTGCCAATGTCTTAGCTATTTTTCTGACCCATGTATTACTTTCTCTGCAGTCTTTCTTTTGCCAAAATGAGAGCCTATGACCATAAAGCTGTCCTGCAGCTCGAAAGTACCAGGAACAATGTCACCCAGGCCTCAGTTGCCTCCTGACACCTTCCTTGCAGGTTGAAGCTAGAAGAGCTGGACACCCCAATTGACATCACACCCTAGATCCTGTCAGAGGAGCCTTGAGGCTGACGGACATCCTTTGAAGTGTAAAGGGAATGAGGAGAGGCTTGCTGCTGTTCTGAGCACAGCTTCTCAGATGCATGCTCATAGCTATTTGGGTCTTTTAAGGGTGATTTAAACTTTATCCATACAGTAGCTGGAATACAGCTTGTAGTGACTGCATCTAAGTAGAGAGATGGTACCACCTCCTCAACCCATCTGCTCTTCAGTCCATCCTGTGCTTTATGGGAAAGTCGTTGTTTGACTACTATATTATTTAGGGCAAGTCCATCATCTCACTGAAACCTGCTCCAGAGCAGTGCAAACCAAAGCTGGGCTGGGTCAGCTCTGTTTCAGGGGGTGAATAGAGGACATTTGTGTCGCAGTGACATGGTTTTGGAAGGCTTGGACAGTGATGAGTCAGTGTCCAAGATGGTTTGGGAACATGAGGCCCCTTGTAATTTTCCATTTAAGTATCTGAAAATCTTCTATGGTTTTCATAAAATACAGAGAGTGCAATTGCTTGCCAGGTTGTCAAAAGAGCGTAGAGGCAGTGTGGATCAAAGTGATGTTTGAGACAGGGTATGTGACCATCCCTCCTGTCGCAATGCTGGAGTCTCCAGGGTATGTAAGAAGGCCATCAGTGGAGATAGGCTAAGGGGGAGATCACATAATTGCAGGTTAGTTGGGGCAGGAAGGTACCTCTGGGACATCATCTAGTCCAGTCCCTTGTCACAGCTGAATGTGTTAGGGCTGTGCTCAGGACCAGGTCCAGTTGGGTTTTGAGTACCTCCAAAGGTGGAGACTCTGTAACATCTGTGGGCAACTTCTGCCACCGTTTCACCACTGTCACAGTAAAGGTGTTTTTTCTTAAAACAGAGAAATGGTGATCCCCTAGGGAAAAGGGGAGATAGTGCCAGGGACATGATGAGGTAGTGTTACAAGAGCAAATGACCTTTTTCAATTTTGCTAAAGGATCTGAAGCACATTTCAGACAAATCAGAGATCACTGTTGAGGAACCAGAAGCTGCTCTGTGTTTGCACTGTGTCTTCTAACCATGGAAAAAGCACCTTTGCCATGCTTGTGTCCATTCACCGTGTGGTTGCAAAGCCAGCACCCCATATCCCTTACTGGCCCATGCCGCATCCTGCCTAACCACCTCCTCCCCCCTCCTTTGTCTGTTGCATCAGATCTGAGTGTCTCATCTTCACTTTCAGGGCCTCATTTAACCTACTGTTATTTTCCCTTCCAGTTTTACTCACTCCTGTGATGTTCACACAAGCCTTTAGTTTACCTGTGGTCCTGTCTCCATTGCCTACTTGATGCATCTGTCTATTTTGGTGGCTTCTTTTGTTGGAGAGAAATTTTCCACAGAACTGCTTCAGTATCCTCATTCGGAAGCTCATTTCAAGTCTTTCTAGTATTTTAAAGACTTTGGTAACAGGCTGGGTTTTGCTGTGTGCTCCTACTACTGCCTCGCAGATGCACGTTCCCTTGTTGATCCCTCGTTATGCTGCTCCCATATCACTGGTTGTCTGTTGCTATATTCTCCTGTCTCAGATGGTAACCCCCTGCCCGAGAGGCCACGATTTTTCTCCCTCTGCAGAAGGCCCAGTAGAATGGCACACAATCCCTATGTTGATGGAATAATCCGTAGCAAGAAAATAATGGTAGATCTATGATGTAGAGACCTGCTTTTTTATCTAGGTGAGCCTGGACAAACAGCTCCCTTGTGTAGAGAGCACTGTGGTCCAAAGAATACAGCCAGGTTTAAGGTTTAAAGTGAAAATAGGTAAAATGGGGCAACAGAAAAACCTTAAGTAGTCTTGTAGGGTGACCTCTGTCAGATGAAGAGGTCTGAACTCTTAAAAATGCTTCAGCCTGGCCTTGGTTTTGGTGGGAGAGTGAACAGTTGTGGGGTGATTTGATCTCCACAAAGCTGCTCTGAATCAGTTTGGGCAGAATTATCGAGGAAGATCAGCCAGATGAAACCCACAGAAAATAAAATAGAGCAAAGTTGTTTGCTGGGGATTTTAGCATAACACCATGTGTCTGTACTCCAGTGTACTCCATCCCTGGCTTTTTGGCAACACTCTGACCACATCATCCTTGTGCTTGTGGTGGCAGGAAGCTGCCTGTGGTTGGACTGGAGGCAGGGAAAAGTAATGAAGTTGCTGATGGGTTCATGTGGCCCTGTTGGCCTTGGTGTCATGACCAGCTGAATTTGGGGACCATTGGTGTTACCCTGTCTTGTCTGTGGTTGTGTTTGTAATATAAAGCACCGACCAGCTGGCAAGATTAGGAGGTTGATTCCAGTGACTACTGTAATAAAGTTTCTAGAAGATGTTTTTCCCCCTTTCGAGAGGTGTAATATAGGTAACCTCACTATATAGAGAAAGTGAGTGGTCTTGTTGCATTAATATAGAAAATGGATTTTCCTTTCTTCCTTCTTATAATGTATCATCTGCCTGTGGCCTAAAGAAGAAGTGGTCTTGCCATGATTGAGATACTGCAGAAGTAAATGAGTCAATTGAAAAGTAAAGTCATCTTTCTAGTTGGACGCAGAAAGACGTCTCATCACAGCTGTGCTTAAGAGTTTTACTAGCAGTAAATCGAACTTTGGGATATGTTAGTAGTCACACAAGCACACCAACAGTTAAGTGTTGGCTTTGAATATCTAAGCTCTTTTTTAAGGGTTGCTTTCCGTTATGAAATAACTTCTGATTGAACTGAGGGTTAGTAGTGCTTTATCATTAAGATTACTGTTCCACTGATGGCTCTAAAATGCTAATTTTAATGTAGTTAGTATTTTTAAAAGGTTGAAATTTATAAGAAATATATTTGTTCTTTTTTTTTTTTTTTTTTTTTTTAATTACAATGCCTAGACGCAAAATTAAGAAAGGTGGTAAAAGGTGATTCTTTTGCTGTAAGAAGTTAAGCATACAGGAGGTCACTTGCTTGTCTTCATCTGCTCTATGCACCTTCTGATTGAACTGAGGGTTAGTAGTGCTTTATCATTAAGATTACTGTTCCACTGATGGCTCTAAAATGCTAATTTTAATGTAGTTAGTATTTTTAAAAGGTTGAAATTTATAAGAAATATATTTGTTCTTTTTTTTTTTTTTTTTTTTTTTAATTACAATGCCTAGACGCAAAATTAAGAAAAAGCACACCAACAGTTAAGTGTTGGCTTTGAATATCTAAGCTCTTTTTTAAGGGTTGCTTTCCGTTATGAAATAACTTCTGATTGAACTGAGGGTTAGTAGTGCTTTTAGTTAGTGTCCTTTCACAGCTAGTATTTGCACGCACGTGCATGCTTCAGGGTTCTGTCTTCTGCCTTTCCCCATACCAAAGGAAGTAATCTTCAGTTTAGCTGTTTTTAAACTCATCCAGTTTTGCTGAACCTTGGCCCCAGGTGAGATAGGAAGGTAGCAGGATGCAATAAGAACCTAGTTGGTCACGTTACCACCTCTGCTCTTTAGCAGATAACCTTCTTCCCACCTCCCTTGAAATCCAGAGCTTCTGAAGCAGAGTTTGCATTTCCATGGGGTCCCTGCAGGTTTTCTTGTGCTCAAGTAGGTAGTTCCCTTATTCCTTATTTGAACTGAGCAAAGCTGCATGGTTGGGTTTTTTTGTGTTTTTTTTTTTTTTTTTTTTTTTTTTTTCTCATTTAGCCTAATTTTTCATGAAATAAGAGATCTTTAAAGAAAAAAGAATTTTTTTTTAACTGTGATAAAAAGCTTTGACTACTTTGGTTGACAAAACTTTGAATTGGCACATAATGCTTCTTGTCCTGGGTAAGCAGATTGTTTAATAGATCCAATGAACACTTATTTAGATACAGTAAATATTTGTGGCAGAGAGCCTTGCCTGTGAATTCAGGCATATGTCTTGGCAGTAGTAATCTGTATGGTCATCTGCAGATTCTATCCAGTGATTTGATCTGCTCAAAACAAAGTTATATTGGATGAGTTTTAATTCAAGCCGCCTTGTGTGTGTGTGTGTGTGTCTTTTTAAAGAGGAATTTGCAGTGCAGCTTAAATAAGCCTTAAATATGTTGAAGTGACGAAAATTGCACGTGACTATCCAATGTGAATAAATGTATTTCGTCAAAGTGAGGTGAATACGATGGAGAGTCAATAAAATGCTGGAAAGCAGGTGGGTTTCTAAAGTCATCAACTTGATGCATTATTGTTGACTTTTTGGGGGACAGAAACTTAAGTTTTGGTCCATTTGTCATTTGGACTAATTATATGTTGAGAATACTGTATACTCTAGACGGCTGCTGTGGTAACACCAACAGCTTTGGTTTTTCTTGAAAATTCAGGATCGTAAGTTGGATGCTTACACTATGTCGGAGAATGAATAAACTTCAGTGTGTGTTTTTGTAATTATTATAACTGAAAATATAGATATGTACTGTATCTGCTGGTGTTATGAGGTGCTGAGTTTGTTTTCTGTTCTTATCGTATTCCTTTGGGGTTTATTGAGCATTGCCAAGCTTTTATTTTAAGCCCTGATTTGTCTGTCATCTCTTAAGCTTAGAAAGAAAAAGTTGTTTCATTAGCTTCATATAGAGAGGGAAACGTGGAGGCGAAGAAAGGAAAGGGAGGGCACTGTTTGCTTATGTGCACCAGACTGTAATGCTCTCTGTTACCATGAAATGTCATTATCCCATTCTTGTTTCACTTCTCCTTCCCTCGTATCCATATTACATTTTAAAGTCTTTTATGCAAAATACATCAAGCCAGTTATTTAATCATCTTAACGGAAAGGTTTGGTCTCGGTTGAGTGCCGAATTTCAAAAAAATTTGAATTAGCTTTTTCATTTTAGGCTAAAACTGTTAATGTGTGCCTATCTCCTGCCAAACATCACTAGATTTGCATAGCCTTTTTGAACAGTATTTATATATATATGAAGTTAGACATTGCCAAGGGAGACTAGCTAATGATGAGAAGTCTGTTGAAAGCTCTAGAATCTGGGGATCAGGAATATATTGACTAAATATGTCTTTTAAAACAAGGATCCATTTTCTTACTCTGGTTTCAAAATATCCTGGAATTCCTTATCAGGTCAGTAGCTGTTGACAGTAAAAACAATAAAAAAATACAGTAAACATAGTTGTCTGGCTGAGTAAGGTTCTCAAAACCAAAGAGAGTCTTGAAAGAAGTGCGTCCCAAGCCCTGGGAATAATTTAAAAAAAGGTCAATACCAATGAACTTTGCTTCTGATTCTGTCCCTTAAAAAAGGGGAGGGGGAAAAATAACCTGCAGGTTTTAAATTTCTCCATCCCTGTTTATAAGAGTAGTCTCAGACATCTGTTTCTGCCATGGTGCAGTCATGCTCCGGTGCTCCCCCCACCGAAGCGTGACGTGTCTCTGTGCCTCAGTTCACATGGCGCTTGCTCCGGTGCTTTGGGGAGGGTGAGTGTTTTGGAGGTGGTCCCAGCTGTGCCTCGGCAGGCTGAGATACCCAAACAGCATCCCCACATCTCCAACTGCAGGCAGGGATGTTCCTGGCCCTGCTTGATAGAATGGTCCCTCTCCTGCTGCAGCTCAGAGTCTCTGTAGATGGTGACCATGCAATTTTTGGGCTGCCCTGATGCTCAGGTTTGAGTCTATCGGCAGTAAAATGGCTACCCACACTATAGTGTGCCATTTTCTGAGTTACACAGCCAGGACACTGGGCTTGGTTGCATTCCCCCAGTCTTGTGTATGTAGTTGAAGCTCAGACTTCAGAAGCTTGTGGTTAGCAAGTGTCTCGTGTGTGTGGTGAGGGTGGGACCCTGGGGAGTGACTGCCGTGCCCTGCTAAATGAACATCCAGTTTTTGTTTGAATTTAACTCTTATTTTTGGAACCATGGGTGACTTATTCTTGGAACCCCATTTTTCAGAAACCCATCTGCACACATCGTTGCCAGGATTTCTGGTACAAATATTTTGTCATTTGCTCTTGAGACAATCTGTTGTTTCAGCCCTGGATGAAGTTTTGTAATATGTTGCTTGAGATATCATGGAAAATTATCTAAGTGGTAGTGTAATCTTCTAGGTGAAAACACAAGGTTATAATTTTTTTAGTAGAAAATTGGTTATTTGGTTTTATCAATGAACAAAATCTATAAAATATTTTTTTTAAATAAAGCCAAGACTCTAGTGCACCTATTATTTCTATACCTGATTGCAGCAGTTGAGTTAAAAGTGAGCCACCTTTTCTTTTCCAAGGAATATTTGCAGTTCTCACATTTGGTGCTCATTTTGTTCCATCCTTTCTCACTGTTTTCATTTGCTCGGAGCATTGTGCCTGGAAGCCCATTTGTTTTAATTTTTTTCCTCTAGAGATGGAGCTCAGTCCCTTCATTGGTACCTCCCTTAGTGTACGTACAAAATCCTGCCTTTGCTAGACAATGATATAGGAGAAAAGTTGATGAGAACTTTTAGAAGTTGGAGGCTTAAAAACAAGGCTTAATCTTTACTTTTGAATTAAAATTCTTATTCTTTATTGGATTTGTGTGATGCTAGACAAATCTCTCCATTTCCCCTGCATATATGTGTATAGAGATGGTACTTTGGGATACTGTTTTAATAACAACTGGCAGTATGCTACAAAAAATTTTCTTAGGGAACATAATCTGAATACTCTGAGTCTTAAAATCAACAATGTTGGGTTGTTAGTGTTGACCCTTCTGGTGTTGCCAACAGTGTGATCTCCCCTTAGGTGATCATGTAGGAGGCATAGGAAGATATTGTAGGCTGGTTGCTCACGATAACACCGTAAGTAGCTACATCAAGGGATAACTACTGAAATTCTGTTTACTGGGATGATTTTTTTATTATTATTATTTAGTCTTCAGATGTTTGTATTATCCTTCTCTTTTTCTTCCAACTCCAAAGAGTGAAATGGAAAAGTCCCCTAATAAGGCAGGGGGAGGAGAAATGTTTTTTGTCAGTGAGTGGGAAAGAAGAGGGAATAAATGCACTTGCCATGGTTGATACTGGAGAGTATACGTTTACCTGTTATCATGGCTCTCCTATTTAATTGGCAGTGTCTGAAAAGTTAAATCCCCAACCTAGCAAATTGTGTAAGATTTCAAATTAATGGAAAAAAAAATTCTTAGTCTTCCAAAATAGCCTTCTGGAGATGACTCTCATGGAATCTGCAGATAGGCAGGTCCAAAACCTTGGGAAGCAGCTCCAAGATGCTATGGGACAAAACTCTAATTATCAGTGAGGTCGGCTTTGTGCATCTGGGAAAGCTGTTGCAGATGAGGCTTCTAACTGTAAAGAGAGAGTGATCTCCCTCCTCCTTCAAAACTGGAGCATTAGTTGAGTGGTTGCCAGGTTTATTTTGGCAGAAGCAGCACTAGAGGTGGTGGCTAATGCTAAAGGTGTGCTAAGAAAAGCTCCTTTCTGCAATGAGCGACTTTGAGAAAGCTTCGCATACTCACAAAATTCATGTAGAGTCCTTAGGAAGACTGTTCCTTTCAGCACTTGTCCCTCTTCCCATTCCTGCAACTGAGACTAGGAGCAGGCAAGCAAGGCTCCTTGCTTGGCTATTGCCAAGCAATTCTTTCTCCTGGTGGTTCGCTTGCTCTTGTTTGGCTCTCTAGATACCACATGTCTGGCAAGCTTTCAAGCACTGGTAACTCCTCTGTGCAGGAGAGGTGGGCAGGTCTGACAGCAGGTAGCTTTGCTGGTGTACTTAACTTTCACTTGTCTTCCCCCTGCAAAATAAATAAATAATTGACGTGTGAAGGGGAAAAGCGTGGGAGGAAAAATGTCAGGAAATTCAAAGGTGAAGCTATTTCCTCCCTCAGTAATATTTTTCTTCTGCTTGTTGTTTCTTCTCTTCAAACAATGGGGTGAGTTTGAATCCATTCTTAACTATCAGCCTTGCCATTGTTTATTCATAAATCCTTTCATGTGTGTGACGGACCTCAGGAAAAACCCACACTTCCATTGTGAGTCTTCTGGGCAGGCTCTCCGTAGTACAGTGCCAGTACAACGGGGCTCCAGTCCTTCTTTGGGTCCCCGTGTACCAATGAATCAATATTAATGGTGACGTATGTAACATCTGTGATTTAAAGGTGTAGGCTGTGCAGTCTGATAACTCTTAGCTTTTCAAAAAAGCAAATAAATAGCTCAGATAGATACTCAGAACAAGGATTTCTGATGTTAATTACTTAAGCGTAACGGTGTTTGCTAGCTTTTTGTGTGTGTTCGTGTGTATGCACACACTTGCATTTGGGGGAAGGGGTGTTTTGCTGAAACAGGTGAAAGTTCTGTAGTATAAAACAGGAAGCAGATGGGTGCTAATTAAAGCCCTGTTGATGATTAAAGGGTGACTGAGCTTTTGAAGCAGCTGCTTTCCTAATTTTATACATAGCTGGTACGTACTTTATATAAGAGCCGGCCTCCCCACACTTCATTGTTTTCGTGAAGCCGGAGGAAATGCGTGTGCATGTGCGTGCGTGCTGCCATGGCTGAGGGATGGTGCTTGCAGCGCTTACTGTTTGCTTCCTTCTCTGTGCTAGAGAAAATGGTGCTTTCCAAACATCTAACAAAGGTGCCAGGCACCTTCTTGTCTCCCTCCTCTTCTCCCTTCGCCTTTCCACGCTCAAGTAGGCACCGGGCTGGTGGGAGTGCCTGTTAGCAGTGGTGCTGTAGATAAGGGAGGGCAGCTTACTGCGTGTTGCAGGTTTTTGTGTCTCGACTCATCTGGGAGAGCAAATTGTTTTTTGTGGCTGTTCATTATTGCTCTGTTAGGCTTTCGCAAGGTGGTTAGGAGAGTCAACA
Source organism: Antrostomus carolinensis (assembly GCF_000700745.2). NCBI lineage: Eukaryota > Metazoa > Chordata > Aves > Caprimulgiformes > Caprimulgidae > Antrostomus > Antrostomus carolinensis. The sequence goes on along the minus strand of NW_010321029.1, from coordinate 49,206 downwards.
ACCAAAATACCAGTAAGGGTGTCAGCCTCCTCTGTGTGTGACCCACAATTATCATTACGGTCTTTAATCTCTACAAGTACTCTTTCTACTGGCTTTACTGCCTTTTCTCTTATCTTGGGACTCATAGTTTGGGTAATAAACTCATCTCCCAGAAAAAAGGAAGTAAAAAGATTCAAGCATATTCTATTGAAATGTAGGCAAAGGAAAAATAGCACCAAAGCAGAGTAGATCTTTATACAGTAGAACTAGCAGTGATGACTGTAGTATTTTAATGCCCTCGATAGAAAATGGGTGTTGGAGATAGAGAAATAAATAGTACGTTTCTCTTGACTTGAGTAGTGTATGTTTTGTCCATAATGAACATATTGCATTGTTGAAACCTTCTTACTGGCAGCTTTTGCGACTGGGGATTGGTGTGGAGGAGCTGGTTTTGTTGAGGAAAACACCAGTGTTCAGTCCCAGTGTTGGAAATGTCATAATTCTGGTAGAAATAAAATAAACTTGGTGTGGGCAGGAGGAGAAAGAGGAGGAGGAAAGTTTTGGTCAGCAACGGGCTTGAGTCCAGTAACATGCAGATTCAGGGGACGGCAGCTGAGGTGTGGAGGAATATCTTCTGCATGCGGAAGCTCTTGTCACATGGGCCCCATTTCTTAGCGAGCAGTGCATGAGAATCGGGATTGTGTTTGACTGAAGCTCTCACAGGGGTGCTCTCTTTGTGTCTATTTGAAGAAGCAGCCTTTCAGAGAAAGCTTAACTTGTGAGTGGCAGCCACTGCTCCTACCACCCTGTAAGCCCCTGACTGCCTC
>NW_010321029.1:48024-48350 GCF_000700745.2 Antrostomus carolinensis | reverse complement strand
CAGCAGCCAACACTCCTTCCCTCGGTGTCGCCAAGCGACTGCTATCTGCTGTGGCTCATTGAGCAGCTATGATAAAACTGTTGTACAGTATGAGCCCTAGTCTTTAAGTCCTTCTCTGTTAATGCTGTTAGTGGGGGTTATTCCTTCCATGTCTTTTCCCTCTTGTGGGAAGATGACCACAAACTGGCAGAGCTTCCTAACCTGGGACCTGCTCTTGTTTGTTCCATGCATGTGAGAGTCTGACAGGTATCTTGGTAGGAACGATCCCAAAAGCCTCTTGCCCCTCATGGCAGGAGTGAGAAGAGGCAGCCAACGAGGCCACCTCT
>NW_010321029.1:43807-48010 GCF_000700745.2 Antrostomus carolinensis | reverse complement strand
TAACATTGCTGACGGGTATGTGGATGTCCGCTTCTAAACTATGCACTTCTCCACTACTGCATCTGAAAGGAGAGCTGCAAGGTCACAAAGTGCATAGAAGAATGGCAATCTCATCTTCTCCATTGGACAAGATATATCTTTGAGGATTTTCTTTGAGTTCATCTGGGTTGGCTGCCTTTCTGGCTATGGGATCAGTGGGTTGTGCTGCATCACTACAACCAAAACTATCTGCTGGAGTTTACCAGGTGCCAGAACCTGGTCCAGGGGAGCTTTCTTCTGTGCACAGACTGCAGGGTTGTGAATTCTTCTCTGCAGGATTGGTTTCTTAAATGTTCTGTTTTTTACGACCCCTCAGTGTTTGTCAAGAAGCTGTTACTGTTTGAGTGTACTTTGACATCGTACTTGTGTTAATCTCCTTTGGCCTTATCCTTTAAATTGGCCTTTTAACAAAGTCTGGGGGCTGGGTTTAATCTTGGGTAGTTCTTGCTCTTTTTCTAGAGTCAGCAACTTAAAATTGTCTATTTTCTTCCTGTGGTGCAGGTGTATTTAAGCCACGATTACAGGAAAACCAGTGCAATCAGAGAGGACATTTGACTGCCACTACCTCCCCTAGCTGCCTTCTGAAAGATTTTGAAAGTATTTTGGAGGCCTAGACGTCTGGGGGCTTCAAGCTGACAATAGCTACAGTAGAAAGGATGTGAGTTTGCCAGTGGACTTGATTAAAAAAAATAAAAATCTGTATGGTTAAGGCTATTTGAGAAGTGGGCAGCCTCTGTGGCAATGCAGAGGAGTTGTGCAAGCTGACACAAAGGTTGCGGTGTGCTCTTAGCTGTGCCAGGAAGCAAGCGCCTTGTCACTGCTGCTCTCTGGAAAGTTCTTTCTTAGGGTAAAAGGGCTTAAAGCCTGCTTTAAATGTGTTTCTGTGGCTTTTATTAGCCAGCCACATTGCACAGAAATCACTGCAACTGGGGGATTTGTACGAATTACAGACTTCTCTACAGTTCTCCTTAGAGGTGAATGTGTATCTTAATGCTTTGGTTGCTCATGCTCAATCTTGCAGGTTTTCACGTTTGAATACTTAACACAAAAATAGATGGAAATAGGTGAGAATTGCTGAAAAATTCATCTTTTCTGTTTAAAATATCACTTATTTTTTTTAGGCAATGTGGAGCACAGAGATTTGTATTTTTGTTGTCAAAATTACTGAGCTACTACTCTCCTTGGAAAATCAGTCAAATGAGTTGAATGTATATAAGTGTGTGGGATGGTGGCTGCTGTTAGGCAAACTTTGAGCGAGATGACTCTGAGCTTCCTTATCAGATGTCCCAGAGATGCCTGGCATTAAAGGAAGTAGGCAGCAGTGGAGGAGTGAGTGAGGGGTCCTTGAATAATCGACAGAGGAGGAAGAAGGTGGATTGAACCCATGTCCATTTTGTCAGTTTGCATTATTTGAACCTGAGGTGTGCAATGGGTTTTTAAGTGATAAGTTCTGAACTCTGCTGATGCCTTGAGAATTTCATTAAAAGGAGTGTAATTCAATTAAAGGGGGTACTAGACTTGATTAAAACAGTAATTGGTGCCTAGATATCTTCAAGGTACTAGGTCCAGATGCTTTACTCATTGCTCCAAAGCTGAGTTTTGGAAGTACCTTTTTTATAAAGCCGGTCTTGGAAGAAATGTTCTTCCTTCCTTCAGCTCCCCCTCTTTCTTAGGTAAATGAGAAACATGTAGCTAAATCAGAGCTGTTGTTATTTGTAGTCCTTTTAAGGGATACAAACTTAATCTTGCAGTAAACAACAAGTAGCTTGTAAACATTGAGGTCAAGACTCTGCCCTGTGAGCAGATAATTATTCTGTTGTTATCTTCTCTGATTTTTTTACTTGTATTCCAGGGGGGGAACAGGGAGTAAGGGAAGAGGAAGGGACAGAGAAGTGTTAGGATAGGTAAGGTTTCCTATTATTATTTAAAGCCAAGCATTGCCAAGTAGATACATTCAATATTGCTCAAGTGTAAAAGCAGACAAACTGCAATTATTTATGTTTACTCTCAACTTCCACCACTGCTTTTCTGAAGCTTCAGGTACCAACTTTGTCAGATAGAGGCTCCAGTACAATATTGCCCTATTGGAGGGGCTCCTTTGTAACTTTGTCAAGCTGGCAAACTTTAATTTAAAATAGAAGTAGAGAATGGTGATGCCTGGTGTCAAGCTTGGCATACATCTAACTGGTGGAGAAAGAGAAAGGGAAGAAAAACTAATTGATGCATATGATCTTACCTTTAGGAAAACTATCTTTACCTCAGCTATTATTGCCCAGTTGGCAATCATTTGGTTCAGCCCAATCCCCAGTTGCCATGTTTCAGGGGCTAACAAAGCAACTTCAGAAGCTTACAGCTTGAAGAGGTCTATGAGCTCTTCTGATTCAGAGACAAGCAGATCTGCACTTTCTTGCATGCCTCCTTGTACTTTTATTTAGTTACACACTTGAAATTTGGGCATGGGGGGAAGGAATTCTGTTGTTGCTGGTTTGCCAGGAATGTTCTGCAGGTAAGTTGGTAAATGTATTCCACCTCCAAAAGAAGGATATTTCTGGATGGCTGTAGCGCACTGCAGTTTGCTTGGGTAGTCTGTAGATGTCTGTGGGGAGAGGGAGTTACCTTGCCAAGCACCTTTATTTTTGAGTCAGAAGTCTGTATTTTCCTAGAAAATGAAATCTTTCAAAGTTCATATTAGGGGGATCCAAAATAAAGTATGTTTAGATAGGATCATTCACTCTGCCTTTTGAGAACAGAAAGAGTTGTTTTTTTGAGCCTGTGTGCTTGGAGGACTTGAGGCATGAATATGATGTTATGTCAAAACTCAAACTCTTAAATTTTGAAGATACATTTTTGCACAAAGATCACCAAAGGAAAACACGTAGTGAAACAGTCATGTTTCTTCCCTCTTATTTATTGGTATTCTTAAGACTTCTATAACAGAGGAGAGGCGGAAATCCTGCTGCGTGAAAGATAATGTTTGACTTAACCCTATAGAAAAAATCCTTGAGAAATTCCTGACATGTAGTTCCGTAATTTATACTTTGGCACAGAGACTGTTTTGTATGAATTACGTGACTTTTGGACCAACATCTCTCTTTTTTCTAATCCAGAGGGCATATTCTTAGGAGTCACGACGAGTTAGTAATCGTATCCACAGCAGACTGTGATCCTAATGAGCAGCAGGGACGGCATGTAGTTCAAAGTCTCTTTTCTAACTCTCTGCCTTGGTGTCAGGGTGAATGTAGGCAAACAGTGCCTTCCTGGGGCTCTGCCTCTTCCAACTGTGTTACCTGCAGTGCCTGACTGCATGTGAGCTGACTCCAAAAGAGCTTTGTTGGTTTTCCTGTGATTTCAAAACCAACCTTCAGCAAATATGGTTACCTTATATTCTGCTCTTTTTTTAAATGTCCTGTTTCTTGCTCATTTTTTGTTCATGTTTTGTTCTGACTGTGCTTGTGAGTCAAATCGTAGCTGTGTTTACAGGTTGCAAAGTTGTGTAAAATTATGAATTATCCTCTTGCTGTTTTAAGTCAGCAGTGGACAGGAAGAAAGTTGAAAATACTGAATAGGCAGCATTTTGCTGCGTAGGCACTTAATGTTGTTACAGTGTGATATAAGTTAAAATATTGCTTATTTCCTCTTTTCTGTTCAAAACAACCTGAAGCATGTTATGACCAGGATCTAAACAATAACTGAAAAAGTGAAAACAAACGTTTTAACAGAGAAAGGCATGGCCTGCCAAACACTCTGCCTGATTTATGACTGCATGAATAATCAACAAACAAAATACTTAAAAACACCTGACTTTCTGGGGGAAGACTTTAATTTCTTTTTAAAACAAAATGAAAATGTGGGAACATTCCCTGTAATATCTTCAAAACTGAAAATAATAAAAAAATTAAACAAGAACAGTGTCTGCTGGAGTATGCCAGCAGTTTAACAAATCTGTGGACATAAACCCATAGATGTATCCATGATAAATTATTCTAAAACTTCATAAACAAACTTGGCTAGATAAATAATATTGGAAAACAAGCCTCAGTAAACATGCTTGCTTTTTTCTGTTTCATCCTTTTTTTTAAAAGAGACCCTTATGCGATCCACAGAATAAATAACTTCCTGTGTCTTGATAGCTATTGCAAATGACAGCTCCTACTGCTGACATTC
>NW_010321029.1:25255-43793 GCF_000700745.2 Antrostomus carolinensis | reverse complement strand
TTTTAATCTGATGTAAGTTTGTGTCCTGTGGTATTTTTAAATTATTATTAGTTTTTGAAACGAGTGCCCCATTCTGACCTAGGAAGCCGGTTGTCTCAAGAAAAGAGCTTGTGCATCTTTAGAGCTGTGCAGGGGGCTGTGTTGTCTGAACATCTGGGAGAGGGGAAAACTAAACTGTGGTACTTAAAGGACGCAAAAGTGAGCAGAAGGAGGCAAATACTGAGCAAATCCCAGCAGAATGTCTTAAAACTTTCTTGTTTCAGCCCTTTGAATTGATTAGGCATTTTAGCTCGCTGTCTCAGCTGTGGTTTTGCTGTAGCTCTTTAGTGCACATTGGAGGAAAACTAGAGGGGAGCTCCTCTGCCTTCCCTGTCTTTGGGCAAAGGCACAGGAGAGATGGGAGGCCCAGGACAGCCTTTGTGATTGAGAAGTTGGATGTTGCAGTCCTGAAATCTGAATAACCAGCCAGGCAGGCTTAGGCTGCCCACTTACCCACAGGCTTTTCATTGAAGGAGGATGGGAGTGATGATGCTGAGGTTTGCATCAAGCAAGACTGTGACCTCCAGGAGGAGGGAGCCGTATCCAAAAGTTGATAAGAGCTTTTTGAGTTTGTGGGATTAGTGAAAGGAGGTGGAAGGCTTTTCAAAAACAGTGTTTTATTCTCTGAACTGATGAGGGTGATGGCAAAATCCCTTCTGGGACACTTCCTGTTGTACCTGGCAGTCCCCAGTGCACCCAGAGCCTCCTTGTGTCAGGCTCTGACCAGAATGGGAGAATGAGTGAAGTCGGCTCCAAGCAGCTGTGGTGAGGCCAGTCTCCTTGCCAAATGGAGAGAAATAGTAATGAGGGGAGATTATTAGACCTAGTTAGGAGGAGAAAAATAGCACCCAAAATACCTAACAAAGCTTGTTTTTGCATAACAGCATTCCACTCTGGGAGCTGTCTTAGTTTGTGTCCAGCATGGTTCTGCACCTCTCTATCAGCAAGCATGTATGTAAAAGGTCCCAAGCCACAACGATGTGGCTTATCTTCCTTTTTGTTGTCCTCATTGTAATATTTTACTGCTCTAAGAAAAATGGATGTTTGGGTATTAGGATGAATGCTGATGCACCAGAGCTCTTGGGCTTTACTCTGTTAATTCCATTCTTATCATTAAAAACATGGCTTTTTCTTGTCCTTTTTACTCTTGTTTGGGAAGGAAGAAAGCAAATAAATACAGAGCTGATGGTTTAAGTCACTGTTGCCAGATGACATTCTATGGGAATGTGGACTTGCCAGTATGTAGATTGTAAATAGTCCTTTGATTTAATAAGGGTCTGTTAAGTACAGAGCACAGCCTACAGTAGTGAGGGAATAGGAATGCTTCCAAAACTGGTGTGAGGGAAGAAATTACCCTTTATATTTTCCTCCTCTATGTGCCCATCTTGCTCTGAGAAACAGTACTCTGACTCCCGTAGCCTACTGGAAGTTGTGAGCGTGTCTGGGGATAACTTGGTTCAGAGTTGGCGCTACACATTTTGCAAGATTGGGTGGCTGTGGCTTTATAATGCTGAACAGATGTCATAAAAACCAGTGATGAGAGCCAGCGTTTCTTGAAACTGAAGCCTGGAGAGGAGAACGTCACGGAAAGCAGTGTTTGAGAGGAAGACACTGGCATGAACAGTGCAACCACCCATCAGGAGTTGTCCCAGTCCTGAGACCCTCTTGTGAGAAAATAAACTAAAAACCCTTTAAGTATAAACCACACTTGGTGTGAAAGAGGGATGGCTGCAACTGGCCAGACAGTGGAGGAGGACAGTGCACACTGGAATACAGCTCAAGGCTATAATGAAATTTGGATGAGGGCTTTTTGTGGGCATTGTAGTAGTAAATCATGTTATATAAAATCTACTAAGCTTGAATTGGAAAGAGCTCTCCTAAAGAGAGTGTGCCAGTAATCTGGCTTGGTTCTGTAGTGGGGGAGAAAAGTACCAAGGCAAACTGTGCTTGCTCAAAGAAGCTGAGTAGAAACACAATACCTAGTATATGTGCTGCCTCTTTAGGATATACTAAAAGGAGTTATTGGACATTGGTACTTGCTTCTCATAACTCTGGAAAAAAGAACAAGTATGAAAAACAGGACACAGAAAAATGAACAAATGCTGACTACATAAGGCAATATCCTTTACGTATTTGCAGATGTGGTAGTTTAAAGAGAACTTAAATCTAATCCTGTTTTAGCTATTTTAATAAAAACATAAGAAATCTATTTTTTCTGCTAATATTTTGTTAACAAGAAAATGATATTTTGGGTTTTTTGTGTGAGACAGTTAAAGGGAGAATTGGCTAGAGGAAAAATAAATAGTAGAAACTGTGGCTTTATACACTGGGCTGTACTCATATACAAAAGAAACTAAAGGAAAGAGAAATGTCCCTGTTTTCTTTCCTCAGTTTCTCTTGGTTACTACAGCAACACCATATACTTACAATCCAGAGGGTGGTTATTATTTTTAAGCTGACAGTGTTCCCCTGTAACCTTCAGCATCTTTACCACTAGATGCAATAAATAGTCTCTAAAGATGCACTAAACCAAAAAATCTCGCTCACCTTTGTTTTATTTTTCTTTTTGTAGTTATGGGGACTATACTAAAATTTTGCTAGCCTATCCTTGCACTTGCTGTAGTCAAAATAAAGATCAAATGCCTAGTGAGATGTAGCGTAAGATATTGTTCAGCCTGTAAATGGAAGGCTTTGCCCTTCTTTTTACAAGACTTGCAGTTTCCTTCAGCCAGGGATTTCCTGTGGGGCACAGCTAACCCTGCTGCAAAGGAAGCTCACTGCTTTCATTGACTCTTTGTTTCTGAAAAACTAGTATTCAAGTGACACCCATGTCCGGAGAATGTGAGTCCTTTGCTTGCTAAAGGAAAAGGCTTCCTCTGCTATGCTTGTGCAAGTGTAATAAATAGATGTATTTCTTTTTTTTCAATCCGCACAAAGACTCAGTCAACCCAACTTTTTACATTATCACATCTGTACATCCCCTTGGTATGTTACTCCTCAAGGTAAGAAATACAGACAGGCTCGGTGGCTTTCCTGCAAACAAGCAAGCATCTCTCTGCTGCCCTTGTCAGAGGAGTCTGTGCATTGTAGGAGTTGTGGGCAGAGTTCTGCAGGTGCACTTGGCTCCGTCCGTGGATTTGTGTCTACAAACTGGCAGCTGCTCCTTCTCTGTGTCCCTGAGGAGAGGTCGAGGCAGTGGGTGTTGTCGCAAGTGAAGTGAGTCCTTGAGTCTCTCCAGCCACAGCTAGCCTGTGGACAGTCAGAGTGAAGGGGGGAAGTGTTGTGGACTTCGTCCATGTCTCCAGTGCATCCTGCTTTTCTTTACCAGCCTCAGTTTTAACTTATCTTCCAGTGTTGTCGGTAGCACACTGCTTGTAAATCCATCAGGTTGTGATCATCATTCCAACCCTTAGGTTATCAGTGATTTTGTGAAAGCAAATAGTCTTGATCCATGAAGATGAAGAGAAGATGTGTGGTTCCCTAGTAAAGCATCCAACTGAAACCAAACATTTAGGGTTAGGTCTGCTTGTGCCTTTACATAGGCAAGTGGCAAATGGCTACTTTGGTCATTACGCAGGGTTTTTAGCATGTAAAGCTCATATGACTTCTCAGGCAGGGATCTTTCCAATTGTTTCACTTATCCTATTAAAGCTTTAGGAGTAATCATATCTAGTCCCTGCCCCCCACCGCTTTCCCCCTCTTGAAAAAAACCAACCAAACAAAAACCAACAAAAATGCTTGTAAGTTTTCTTCATGTCCACAAAGGTCAATGCAAAAAATGAGCCCTACTTTCGGACTATGATGTTTCTCACCTCTGTGGTTTACACTGAGACTTTGGCCTATTTATTACCTTACTGCTTCTTATTGGTGAGAATGTGTTTCTAGTGCTCCTTTTAAGATTATCTGCTCTTCTAATTAGTATTGATATATTTAACTTGTCTACAAATTTGTACCTCTTGATTAGAGCTAGTGAATATCAATACAAGGCAGCTTAGTTTTAGAAAGAAAAAAAAAAGGGGGAAGCTTTCTATAAACAGTGCTGTAGTCTTTGTGATGAATTGGGTGTAACTGTGGAGAGTGGCAGAGGTGAAACAGGCTGTCTGTTAAACAGGAAACGAGTGATTAACATTTTTTGTCCTACTGATCATAATTATTCCCACTGGCTGAAAAAAAATAAACACCCCTTAGTCTCTCTTTACTATAGTCGCAGAATAAAATTTTAAGCTATTAGTCATGCTGGCATTGTGTAGATGAACTGCTACTTTATTACTCTGAGTTTTTATTTATTTATTTTAATAAACTTTGCTTGTAATGGTGATTCATGTTTTCCTTGCAATAACCCACTTATGCTCTGCATTCAGGGACAGCTTTGCCGTTACCACTGCTGTGGTGTCCGCAACCCCTCCACAGTTGCATTCCTGGTTGCTACGTTAGAGCCTCTAGTGAATAACTATAAGAGGGCTACCTGCCTGTCACGAATCGTAGCAGCCTTCGTCACGGTTTATTGCACTACAGATAATTTTAATGGTTTTAATCCCTTTGATAAATGCACATTAGTGGTGATGTGTGGTGCTAATCTTGGCTGCAGTGTCAGTCAGTGTGGCGTTGGTGTATCTGCAGGTGTTCTCTATCTTACTTTTCTTGAACAAAAGATATTTTTCTTGTACATGTGATGGCCTATATTCCATGGGACTATTTTGAAAGATATTAATTATATCCCTGGCCTCTGATGATTTATTAATTGAATCCTTTATCAGCTTTTCTATGATATCAGCTGTGACTGATGTCAGGGCACCCAGGTTATGCGTGCATCCCCCTGCTTTGCTGTTTTTGCGTTACTGATGTAATTGCAGCACAGGCTGCTTGTGAGACCAGAGGTCTGAGAGTTCTTAAAGAGGGCCCAGTTATCAGGGCATCCTGACTTTGAAATGTTCCTCTTCAACGAGGCCTCAATGTTGGCCTCCTGTGTCACTAGTGAACTTGGGAAATGCTTCTTCATCATAAGCTATATATTTACCTATGTGTATGTATATATATATATGTTCCATATTTGTGGAAAACAGAAATGTTTATTTACAAATATGGAACTCTCATATTTGTCAAACACTTGTTTTCTGTCAGAATAAAAAGCTTACAGCATGGGTTTTGTAAAGGCAGTATTAGGATTTGTCTGGATCACCAAATACATAGTTATCCCTGCTAGCTTTGAATATTTTCATCTGATATTTATTTCTTTCCTTATTTTTGACACTTTACAACTTTTGTTTTATTCTGATGGTTATTGCTTTTTTTTTTTTTTTTTTTTTTTTTTTAATAACACTGTACTGCCTTCTTATTTTTGCCTTTCTTTCATACCTGAAAACTGATAGATTTTAGACAAACCTGTTTGCTGCCCTGGCTTTACAGGTGATTTTACCAGAGAAGGAGAAAGTTCCATTTGACAAATCCCTTTTGAAAATCTCACAATTTTCATATGCATCTTCGACTGTTGTTTTTGCTGATCAGTGTCACTTAATTTCCTCAGCTCTGAAATGCTAGCAAATGTTTATATATTTGGTATATGCTGTGTTGATATTATATCATGCCTGTATTGTGGTTGTAGAAATAAACGTAGTTATAAAATGGAGTATTGTCAGTGATATAAATGATTATTAACCTAGTTGTGGCTCTGTCTTGGAGATACAGAAAACATAAGGATGGTCATAAGAAGTTTTGATTGCGTCACATCTAAACAGTATCTAGGAGTGCACTTGCCTTTGTGTATATACTGCCTATTTTATGCTTTACCTTTTAAATGGTTTTTACTGTCATTCTTTCTAAATGCCCATGTAGAGGAAGTAGGCAGGCGTTACCATCTCATAAGCAATGTCCAAACTGCCATTATGGAAAAGACTTTCAAAGGAGTCTGCCTAGAATGAAGAGGAGGGTATCTAGGGATAGCAACTGGGAATTGCTGAAATACATGTCAGTAGAGTTGCCAGTTCTGACATGTAAGCATGCATAGCCAAGTCCCTTAAACATCAGTGTCAGGAGCTGTGCATGTATTTTCTGTTACTACATATCATATTCCAGAAGAGAAAGCTCCAGTGGTTGTGAAATCCCATCCAGTCCCTGGTGAGGCATGTAGCAGCAGGATACATTCTGGAGGATGGCCAAGCCCCTTTGGTATCTGAAGTTTTTTAGTCTTCTACAGCTATGAGAGGGAGGCATAAGAGAGTATAAATGTGTGGATTTAATTGCAGAATGCGCAGGATTGCTGCTGACGTGATCACATGAGATCTCCCTCTGTGCAGGAGAGACAGGTGTAGCGACCATATAGTGATCACATAGAGTCTGTCCCATTCTTTTACATTCATACAGGGAACAAGGGATGCGTTGCTGAAATCTTGTCAAATGAAACAGTCTGTGAAAGTATCTCTGTGTTTGGAGATGGTGTTTCATGGGTAGTGGCCTGGGAAAGACTCTCGCTATGCCAACATCAGTAATGAAAAACACAAGGAAATAGTGCAAGGTCCCCCTAGTAAGACTGAAGTGTTTCTGCACTTTTTCCAGCTGACTTTTCTTAACTGTATAACAGTGCAGGACAAAAATGAACTCAAACAAAAGCACCCCCCCTCAAGAACAAAGGACCCAAAAAAGCATGACCTGTTTAGGAGGAAATCCTGCCCTTCCACCTTCATGCAGCTGCAGGTGGCAAATTGCCAGCATCTTCAAAATATGACTCTTTGACCTGAGGCTAAGTGACATGTTTTTCTGTCCAGGCACTTGTCTGACAACGGGGAAGGTTTCTGAGCTGTAATCAAAGAATGCTGCAGTTGGGTGGCACAGATAGCTGTTTCATTAGCATCTGAAGCCTCTGGCACTGCAGCCAGATGTGCAGTTGTGTTGGTGAGCACTGTCATATCAGAAACAGTTGTGAGAGAGAAATGCGGCTAAGGCTGTTGTATGAACAAGTGTGCTATCTGTTGACCAGACGTTTCTGGGTATCCAACACTAGCTCTGAGGCAAACCCAAGCTCCATGTGCAGCATCTGCATCTGAACTTCTTATATATCATAGTCATTAGATAAGACAAACAGGATTGCCTTACACCAGGCTGTTGTACCAAAGAAAATTCTGGTACATCTGTAGTTATCAATGTTCTCTTTCCTCCTTAACCTTCTTTCTCTGCCCCTGCAAACTCTCTCCTCTCTCCTCTCTCATACCGTGCCCCAGTCTGTATCTGCAGCCATTTCAGCTAATGATAGTGCAAGCTGACTAGCAACATGTGTAGACTGTCCCTTTGGATGAGGTGTAGAAAGAGTGGACTGCTGAGATGTCTTCTGAATGAAAAATTGATGGGCAGTCATTAGACTATTAATTTTAATAGAAATGCTTGACCTGTGTACTGGGGAAGCAGTCTTGCTCTAATGGCCTCTTATGACCTCCTACTTTGTCATGGCTGTATCTGCCTCTAGAGGCCAGCTCCTTCTGGCTTTGTTACTAGTCACTGGTGAATCTCTTTTCTGAGATGCCATGGTGTGCTTTCTTGCAATACCATCAGCAAATGCACCTTGATAGCAAATCCACCCATTTTTGTAAAATGTATTGACTGTTGCATCCATTCCTTGCTCTCCCTTTTGGTGTCTGTCGCAGCACTGTGGCTGAATGGGTGCTGTCTGTGCCCATGTGTGAGGATATGAGGGTGGGAGAGACCATGGACACTCCTAGGTGCTTTTACAAGGTTTGGGTTGTGCAAATCCCTGAATACTCATAGATCCACAGTTAGATCCTGCTTGGAGAGGTTTGTGGTGGGGTTAAACAGGAGCTCTGCAGCAGGAGCTCTGCTCTGTATTTTAGTTGTTGCTGGAAAATCAAGGACTTTCCAGGTTCCTGTGTTTTGGTAGTCTGCAGGTGCAGAAGCAACTGTGGGAGCATAGTAAGATTCACAGACCAAAATTGGCATTTGGATATGCCAATGGGATATTCCATATCATATAATGTCATGTTCAGTATATAAAGGAGAGTCAAGCGGAATACTCTCTCTCTCTCTTCTGAGATTGGGGTTTTGTTTTCAGGATATTGGCTCCTCTAGGATCGCTCCAAGGACTGGAGTGGAGGTAAGATGGGACTGTATGGTCTCTCTTCAGGAAGTAGGGGTCTACAGTGTTGTCAGGTTTGACGAAATAACTGTGTTTTCGGGTGTTTCTCCTTAGTAAAACACCAAAACAATTTACTGAAAAAATAATCGAGTACTTCAACTTTAATTGTGATAGGGGCATGATTTTTTCAGCAATTAGTCAGGTTAAACTTAAATTGTACGTTTTAGTATGAATATCTTGGGTTTAAATGCAGTATTAGATAGATAGATTAGTAGCACATAGCAGAGCTACTTGCACTCAGGGATTAAATGGCTGGGACATTTATGTCTTTAATTGTTTTAAAATGTAAAGCAGTTTGAGTTTATTTGTTCCTTTGAAGAAGAGCAAGCAGGGCTGTGTGGTTCATCTGTAGGAGATGTTGGAAATGCAGCTGAATGGTATAAATGTGTAAATTCAACGGAATTGTTTTCTTGGCTTCACGAGTTTTATTAGCTGGTATGTGCTTGTCATACTACATTTAGCAGATTCTGGTTTTGCATATTTTGGCTCTTACATCGGCGAGTAGCGATAAGCATCTCCACAGTTCCCAGTCTGTATGCTAAAGTATGGCTTGAAGTTGGTTCACAGACCAAACAGGAGCAGAGGCTGTGTGCGCTTTATCTCAAAGGCGGAAACTCAATCCCAGGAAACACCCCACAGGTGGCAGCAGCCCTGCTGCCATCCTGACCAGGCTTTGAGAAAATTCCAGCACGGATGCTCTCAGAGCGATCTGGCAGGCGTCACCGCTGCGCAGAAACCCGCCTCAAACTGCGTTTGCTTGCTTTTTGCGTCGTTCAGGCCAGGTTTTGGGAGGCTTTGCTTCGAAGTCCCGCCAAAAGCTGCAGCTGGAGGTGTCTCGTGGCGTGCTGGGGCCGGCAGTGCCATCGAGCGCCCTGGCCGCTGACAGCCACAGCGCTCCAGCTGCCAAGATCCACTGCTGAAACTATACTGTTTTATCAGGTCATGTTTGTGTCTGGCAAAGATTTGTAGACACAACATCATTAACAGCAGTGCATATTTTCACAAGATTTACCTCTTCACCACTTTTTCCAAGTTAGTAAATCATAGCTTCTTTAATGTCCTGCTGGCTGCCTGAAAAACAGGAATTTATGTAACAAGCTCTGGGCCGCAAACCTTTTCCTGTTAGGAAAAATTTTTTTTCCTTGCTGGCAGAGTTAGGAGACAGCTCTGTTACTCAAAGAGCGACCTCAGATGTCCTCAGTACAATAATACCAGATTATAACATTTTTGATGACTAAGGAATAGCAGTGATTTCTTAAATATTTAACACTTCTTTTTCAGAGAAGAGGGAACTGAGCCTTAGCATGGTATTTTCTCTGCCTGATGTTTTGTGTGTTTGATATGCCTATTTTGATAGTAAACAGTAAGCCTGAGCCAACTGGGTATGTTTACAAAATACAATAAAAAAATGAACTGGTGCAGGAGGTTTTTTAATCAACAGAAGTGCAGAACAACTTTCTTGCGACATTTCTCGGGCTGGACTTGTGTCAGCTGGGGATTCGGCTGTGGCTCTCAAGTGAAAACAATGGGCTGCACCTCACGAGGCTTCTCAGTCTGCCCTGGGGCTGCAGGCAAGTCCAGAGATAGAGTTTTGGGCTTACCCTTCTGATGTGTTAGCTGCTACTGCTGCTGAAAATAACATTTCAAGGCCTTCCCTAGCATCCTGTAGCTAGATGAGATTTTGATTGCAGGGTTACCTGCAGTGAAGAGATACAGTCCTACATTAGTTAGTTAATATGAGAAAGATTGTCTTCCTTTCAAAATTGAATAAGGAAATGCTCAAATTGCGGCTGGTGTTTATTTAGCTGAAATAATTTGTTAAAGATGATTCTTTGGAGGGGAAGGAGAAGTTGGAAAGGTTTCTGAGGTTGGGCACACGGTTTACTCCTTGCTGTGCTGGTTGAACGGTGAGCTGCCATAAGGCCGTGTTCTGCCATCTTCTGCTGTCAAAGAGCACCTTGTGCCCCTGTTTGGGGTGAAGCTGTACTCCTGTGGGAATAGCTTTAGGACACCACTACCTGTAAGGCTCCTCACTCCTTGCTGCCCTCGTCTGCTGAAGGTCTCCTCTTTGACCCTAGAGTAACCATTCCTGTTGAGTTCTGCAGGTGGCCAGGCCTGCTTTGGGTAGTTGATTTTCCATGCTCCACATGTCATGGCCCTTGCAGGGAATTTGAGCCTATTGCCTGATTTGAGACAGGACTTGTAAGTTGACTCTTTTCACCTGGCGTGCTTCCTTATGGTCTTTGCTCCTTCTGTCAGCTGAGTGTATAGGCAGTGAGTGAAGTTGCACATATTGGCAGCATCTTTGAGAAAGCAGATGTGCGGAACAGGTAGAGTAGAGAAGGTGAAGAAAGACATTTCTGGAGATGCTGCTGGCACAGGCAGCACTCTGGAGTGGGAAATACAGCAAAAGCAGCCAGAGACCAGAGCAGTGGCTGAGTCCCTTTTTCTCTGGTTTGCCTCACAAGGCATGCAAAGCTCCATGAGCTGTATCATCCTCTTGGTTTGGTGCTGTAGTGGGTCTTTGGGGTCAGGTTAAAAACTTAAGGTAGATGGGAGGAAAAAAGGCAGGAAAACAGGAAAAACAGAACAGGGTTTTTGTAGGTCTGGCAGCCACTTAGTGTTTTGAGATGATTGGCCTGGTGGTCAAGATCAGCCTTAGTACTGCTTTCTAGAAACAGTTGTTCAATTTTTGCTCCCTCAAATTTTTCTTTTAACAACCTGCTAAAAATGACTATGAATGGAAGGCAGCTGCTGCCTCATTGATTTATCTGCTACTGAGGTCTAATGGTTTACCCATTTCATGTGTTTTGTGGTTCCCTCCTACTTGTCGTGCATGAATTGCAGACCTAGTGCAGACCGTGGGTCCCGATGTGGACTGTGCTACTGTCCCACCCTTGTACCAACATCTATGGCTGCCTATCTCAGCACTCTTTGAACTTGTGGCCTTTTGTTAGTAATTATGTCAAAATATAGGACAGCTTTTTTGTTGATACAGTGTTATTTACATGTACTCAGCAGAATATTACAGGAGGAAAAAAATGTTTTGTCTACAGCTTGGTAATGCAAAGGGTAGTCTCTTGTTAACAGATCAACCTAGGGGCTTGGATTTTGGATTTTGGGATTTTTTTTTTGGATTTAAGAACAAAACATGAAACATTGCTCCTGTCTGAGGAGATAATGTAAAGCTTCAATACCTCTGGTCAGTCTTGTCACAAGATCATCTTGTGCCCTCAAGTATTAGAAGAGTCAATTTTGCATATTATAATGTTGATTTTGAAAGAGAAAGATGGTTTTAAGACTGAGGTTTTAAATAAAATTTTGTCTATGCTGTTTGCATTCCTTTCTCCCTTATGATTTCCCAGCAACTTGTGATGTTTATTTATAAAAATTATAAACCATCCTCAACTGGTTTTCTGTATGTGTTTTCTCACATAACACAAGTACTTATATACCTCACTAATGTTCAGTGGCTGGCACATTTCCAAGGTTTAGGGATGTGCATGATGAGATGCCATTATAAGGACTGTAGAACAGGATCTAGCATTCCTGAACTTTGTGACTTTGTGTAAAATAATAATAATAATAATAATAATAATAATAATAATAATATTTTTTAATAATTAATAATAATAATAAAAGTCCCTAAATGCAATCAGGTTCAACTCATTAGCATGAAGCTGATTATGAGATCTTCAGTTATCTTCTTGGTCTTCTGGTATATTTTGTCTCCTTTATGAAGAACTTGTATTTGAGAACAACTCCTTCGGTATTTTATTTAACTTTTTATAATGTCAGATATGATCAGGCCACATGACAGACAAATTGACATGGCAGCTCTTTGCAAGCTCGTTTTAGCCAGTTCTGCGTGATGAGCTGATAAAAGATGTTTCCAGACTGGCATGCTTTTCCATTTCATGATTAGTCCATGTTTTCTAACAAAATGAGAGTATGTTTGCAAAGACAAATATTAGTATGCCATAAAACAAGAATGTTTTTTGCATTTCTTACACCTTATTTTGTTTTTCAGAATTCAATCCGTCACAACCTGTCTCTGCACAGCAAGTTCATCAGAGTGCAGAATGAGGGAACAGGGAAGAGTTCCTGGTGGATGCTCAATCCTGAAGGAGGAAAGAGTTCCTCCTAGGAGGCGAGCAGCGTCCATGGATAACAATAGCAAGTTTGCCAAAAGCAGAGGCAGAGCTGCCAAGAAAAAAGCATCCCTCCAGTCTGGTCAAGAGGGAAATGGTGACAGCCCTGGATCACAGTTCTCAAAATGGCCTGCAAGCCCCAGCTCTCACAGTAATGATGACTTTGATAACTGGAGTACATTTCGACCTAGAACTAGCTCTAATGCTAGTACGATTAGTGGAAGACTTTCTCCTATTTTGCCAGAGCAAGATGATCTTGGAGATGGGGATGTGCACTCCATGGTATACCCATCATCAGCTACCAAAATGACTTCTACTCTACCCAGCCTTTCAGAGATGAGTAATTCTGAGAACATGGAAAATCTTTTGGATAACCTTAATCTTTTGTCACCTAATACGTCAATGACTGTGTCAACCCAATCTTCATCTGCTACCCTGATGCAGCAAACACCAGGTTACTCATTCGCATCCTCAACCACAAGTATATGTTCACCAAATCCAGACTACAGGAAATTTACATATGCTCAAGCTAGCATGAACTCTTTGCCCCAGATTCCTATGCAGACTCTTCAAGACAGTAAATCAAGCTATGGATCGATGAACCAATATAACTGTCCCGCAGGACTTCTGAAGGAGTTACTGACTTCTGATTCTCCTCCGCACAATGATATCTTGGCATCAGTAGACACTGGTGTGTCCCAGGCTGGTGGCCGGGCACTGGGCCAAAGTGTGCTGATGGTGGCTAACTCGGTGATGCCTGTTTATGGCAGTCAGCCGCCCCACAACAAAATGATGAACCCTAACGCCCGCCCTCACCAAGGACATAACCAGCCAACACCTGCAGTTAATGGTCGTGCCTTGTCACACACCGTGAACACCATGTCACATACTTCAGGTCTAAATCGCTTGTCAACAGTGAAGACTTCGTTACAAGTGCCTATGAGTCACCCGATGCAGATGAATGCCATGAACCCGTATACCCCTGTTAACAGTTGCAATGGCTATGGAAGGGTGGGAATTGTTTCCCTCCACCAGGAGAAGCTTCCCAGTGACTTAGATGACATGTTAATTGAACGGTTGGACTGTGACATGGAGTCGATTATCCGTAATGACCTTATGGATGGAGAAACGTTAGATTTTAACTTTGACAGTGTATTGCCTAACCAAAGTTTTCAGCACAGTGTAAAGACAACAACACACAGTTGGGTGTCAGGCTAGGATGTAGCAGGAGGTAAGCTATACTTTTTATAATAAATCTGAAAAACAACTAAAGGGAAAAGAGATCTCAAAATGCTTAAAATCTGTGTGGTCTTCTGTGTTGGCATGTGAAGTGCCTCTGTTACACTCAGTCCCTTTCTGGTCCTTTATTCATTTGTAAATCAAGTTTGCACCAGTGCATTAGGATTGCCACGTACCAACTTCTGTTACTTCATGTGGAGTAGTACTGTTATGCCATTAATATTTTAAACAAAAAACTTTCTAGTAACTAGCAATTAATGAGTACATTTTTTTTTCCCCATTTAAGTTATATTAAAGCTAGTTTGAGCATATTTTAATAGATTTAATCTTTTGTTGTGAATGTTAATTTGTTCTTTTTGTTGTTGTTTTTTCTTCCTAGGCTACGGTTAAATTCTCCAGACTTGTATGACAGCAGGACCTGAGAAAAGCAGTACAAAGATGTCCTTCACCTTCCTTTTTAATTTTCTTGACAAAGCTGTGCGCATGCACTAGCTTTTTTGGGGGTCTTTTTTTTTTTTTCTTTTTTCTTCCTTTCGTCAGAGTTGGCAGCGGACAGAGTATTTTCCTGTACAGGATGTTTGCCCAAGGTTTGCAGGTTATGTGCTACTGTAGATAAGAACTCTGTGCCATTGGAAATTTCATTACTCTGAAGTGCCAAATTCACTACACCATATAATCACAGCAAAGACTCTTACTTACATCGTGTTGTGCTTTCGGTTTTGTACAGTATGACCTGTAGAAGAAGAATTGTTTTTTAAGACTTACCTGTTTTGGTCCAAGAAAAGTTTATAAACTTTTGTAAGAATACTGTGATGATCTCATGCCCTAAGTAATTTTAACCCTCGTTGATGTTACCTGTGTTCTTAAGAATTGAGATAACTGTGGACTTGCCTTGCAGCAGTATGAACTGCATTGTTTTACTCAGAATTGCCACACATTTCATATGGGAACAGAATAGCCTGTTAAATATGATCCTACTAAACTCACTGACTATTCAGAGCAAACAGTAAGTTAAATGCCATTTGATAAGTTACCTGTATTCATGTAAATTTATGCAAGAATATATCTGGATTTCGTTGTCAGACTAATGACTTTATTGTTGGACTTAAGATAATTTTTGGAATACTTTCCAAGCTATTTTTCTTATAATTAAAGTCTACTTTTGTTACATAGGCAACTTAAAAAAAAAAAAAAAATCTGAGATCTGGCAGCATTCATAACCTCTTCATTTTGTACAGTATTTTAACTGGATTAAGTACATGTTTTTATAAATTTCCCTAGCACTTTGGAGTGCTAATAAAGGAAAAGCTTAATACGTATCTTGAATACAAAACATTTCTGTCCCTTTTTTTTTTGTTGTGTGATGTATAAATATAGAAAACTTTATGTTTAGGAAGTATTTAATCAGTTTTATATATGCATTTTTAGAAATGTCATCTGCTTCTGCTATCATTTTAACTCTGACTACCACAAAGTGTTAAGTATTCATTGTTAGACGCTTGTACAATGCTTCACATTTATATTTATTTTGTGGAGGTCTCATAATGTTTGTGCACTCAAGAGCAGGACCTTTTGGAGAAAATCCATAATTTATAAAAATTAATGACAAAGTTGTCATTTGTCTTAATTAGCACTAGTTTTAGGGTCTGTCAGTGTTTCTGTTGTAATGCAGTATGTTCGAAGAGGCAAAAGTGCTACTTTTCCGTGGGAGGCTAAAACTTTTGTGACCCCTTGTTACAGGGCAAAACATTACTTTTTTAAAAAAATAAGAAAGATAAAGTTAGTGGCAGTTATACAAATACATGAGTTTTGAGATAGGGGAGAGCTTTAATAATAGTGGCCTTGTTCCTATGGAAAAACTTGCTCTTGTTGGAGGAGGCACACTGACAACTACCTGAGCATTTTCAGGACTGGGTCTTGGATAAATTTCTGATTAATAATCTCTGATTAATATTTTCTACAGTTTTCATGGATATGTGGATAATGGGCCTCACCTGTCTTTTCGCTGGTTGCTACACATGGTTTGAGTTCTATAAATCCTTGGAGCTTTTTTATGCACTGATGAGATGAACAGTTTTGTGCTAGGGCTGGCTGTTGTGAAGAAGGGGAGAAATAAATATTTTTCCCACTGGTTTTTGTTTTGTCTACGTAGCCCACAACTGGAAAACGTTCTAATTGAAACATTTCTTCCCTGTAGTGATGGCGTGTGGTGGAGAAAGAAATGGGATGTGCCAAGAAAATGAAATTTACTAACAAGCCATATATTTAATGATCCAGTTATGACTTTCCTAAGGGTCTACAATGCATTTATTGATGTGCTAGCATTTAGCTCCCTGTTATGCTTAAATCACTACTAATTACAGCTGGTCCTACTTTTTTAGATATCCTATTACGGTTGTCAGCAGTCCCAGAGGCTGATGTTAAGCTATCCTGTGATACAGGATCTCCCCCAGTGTGAAATTGGTCTTTGAACTTATGTTGCACAAAATGAAATGTTCTTAGTGCCGAAGCCTCAATGAAGCTTTGGCAGGCAAATATCTCTAGTAACATCTTCACCATCGCATTCATGGTCTCTGAAACATGATGATAAATCTTGGCAGTGCAGCGGGCGCAGGGCTCATATATGGGTTTCTGAAGATCTTTCTTTCTGCTGCATGTGCAAAAATGTTTGCTCCCAAATGGACATGGATATGCATATGCCAAAGCAGTCCTAAAACTGACCTCTGC
Organism: Antrostomus carolinensis; assembly: GCF_000700745.2. Taxonomy (NCBI): domain Eukaryota; kingdom Metazoa; phylum Chordata; class Aves; order Caprimulgiformes; family Caprimulgidae; genus Antrostomus; species Antrostomus carolinensis. The sequence goes on along the minus strand of NW_010321029.1, from coordinate 27,497 downwards.
GTGCTAAGAAAGCTAATGCTGTACTCTGTGGGGTTGCAGCTGAACTTGCTACATTTAACAATATACCTCCTGTTTATTATTTACTGCTACTGTATAACTTCCTGTATGCAGATATTTTCTTCATTTCCTTTTATAACTATGAATAACATAAATGTAGCCGTTCCTTAATTACAACAGTCTGTAGGAAGCCCTTTTTAATTATTGTGAGTAAGCCGTTGTAGAAAATCACAGAGGTTTGGGCTGTGCAGTCAAATTGATTTACCTTTTTTTTTTTTTTTTTTTAATGCCATTCTAATATTTTGCAATTGTAATTCCGGAATACCGTGAAGTCTGGTGAAGGGGCATGTTGTCTATCTTGAAAACAAACATTATGTGACCTCTAGTAATAAATCCCTTTTCAGTAAAAATACCGAGTTTCTGGAGTAACTTAGTTTGTCAGAATTGTTGTAAATGATTGGTTTGTGAATTGTGCAGATGATCTTACCTATGCAGCCTTGTTTTTGACTTTTCTCTGGTTTGTACTGTTATTAAAAGTTTATTGTATTATAGAGCTGTTCAGATATTTTAAATATAAAGATGTATTGTTTCCATAATATAACTATATGATATATGTTTAGGTAGTAGATGCATTAATTGGAAAGCTCTGCTTTGATAATCTGACAATTTGCCTACACTTATAAGCAAAAGTCATATTGCTTATTGTTGGCTCAAGTCAACAGAGCATCCCTAAGAAGAGAAGTTAAAATTGGACCAATTATAAAACAATATAAAATTTGCACTTGTTAAACCACTGGATGTATGTTAGTACTTTTTTATTTTTTTACTGATTTGAAATTCCTATTTTCATTATGAAATTGCTAGGATCCTTAATTTATGACTGATTTTAAATAAGGTATTCTCATTATTATTATTATTTTGGTAATCATAATGTAAAATGCAGCATGGTTTATGCAAGCAAAAAGCAAATTACTCGGCATTAAAACTGGCCTCCTTTTTGAGGGTGTTCCACAAACCAGCAATATCATGAGAGATTGGCATGTACATACTGCTAGTTCTACTTGCGAGTGACAGCTCTTCAACGCTTCACTGCTCTGACTTAGTCACATTGCAGAATTAAAATTCATATGTGGATATTTTCAGAAAAAAGTGCCTGATGTACTACTACAGACACATGAGAACAATCCCTGACAGTTTGTTGTATAAAGCCATAAATGTATATAAATTATGTTTAAAAGGTTTTGTGTCCTTTCTTGTATACGGAGAATGAGATTTGTACCAGGATTCTACTTGTGATTAGTAATCCTTCTATTCAGACGTTGTCGTAATCACTTTCCTTACCGCGTAATCTTTTTAATGATGATGATCCCATTTGGACAATCCTGATGGCATTAGCAATTTTATACGGAAAAATACCTCATGGTACCAAGTCTTGCCTGGCAAGATGATACCATATTAACGAGCAAACACTAACTGCAAAATAGTTAACAAATTTTCCATTACTTGGTATAAAGGAATTTCTCTCTCTTGGCATTGCTTCTGGAATTGGAACTGTAGCAGGTACAGGAACCTAATAGGGCTGTGTTACCAGTGTTTTATCACAACATAGTGTGCTAAAAGTAACTTGTTTACAAGTCTTTGAGACTAAACGCAAGAAGAATCCATGCCTGACTCTTAGGGCTCGCGAGAGATCTTTGTGTAGAGACGCTTTGTTACTGGAAGCTGCATTAGGCAGCATCAGACCGTGTTGCCAGTGCTTCAACAAGCCTAGTTCAGAGAAAATTACAAAAAACTCCTGAAATCCTTTCAGAATGGGTATTTGTAAGCATAAGCTCTTAATAAAATTGCTATGACATGAGATGATAATTAGTGTATCAGAATGTTATGTAATACATTGTTAAAGAAGGAAAAAAAGGGGGGGAGGGGAACTCTAACATCCATCAAACCGCAGGAAAGAATTAGTCTTTTAGTCCAAATTACATGTTGGATCCTAATGCTATTAAATGTGGGAGGGAGCCAGCTCTGGAGAGACATTTTTCTTTTCCCTCAGCTCCCCCTGTTAAAGTGAGGAGGTTCACAAAGTCCTCTTGGCCCTCTTTTCCCTCATTTTTGCCTCTTGCCTTCTTTGGCCCTTCATGCCTTCATGAAGTACCTACATTTTCTCGGAGTAAGAGTGTTTTCTTTGCAGAGTATTTGGGCTATATAGGCCAACCTGCACAGTGCTGCTCCTTTCGCAGCCGTGTGT
>NW_010321029.1:0-25214 GCF_000700745.2 Antrostomus carolinensis | reverse complement strand
GTCTAATTTCTTCTTATTATTATTATTTTTTTTTTAAATTTAGTTTGTGTTTCAAAACAGAGCTGGAAGAAAGGAGGAGAGGCTGCCAAAACAGACAGCCAATAACACCCACGCCACAGTAGTCTTGTGAGGCCCAGATCCCTGCTTGCCTGCAGGTGGGGAGGGAGAGGGGTGGCAGAGAGCAGGCTTTTAATGAATTGCTGGCAAAAACGCCAGTTTGATCTTAAAGTCAGCAGAGGTAGAGCTAAAGAACATGAACGAATGCAAGAGTATTGTTGCACGTAAAACCAACAATATTTAAAGACATTTAAAAAATAAATTTCCCTTGTACTTTGCAGTTTAATCTTTATTTTAGCTTTGCCCTTTTTTCTTCAGTGTACATTTTGGAAGGTTTTTGCACGTTAGGGGAAGCTGAGGATGTCTTCACTGATGTTTTGAAAAGCCTGACTCCTGGCATGGGAGGGTTGTAAGATCCAAAGATACTCTCTTTGGGTGTTCGCAAAGCTGTTGTTGGAAAGGATGTGCATCTAATTGGTACATGACTAGTTACTGCTGTCGGGAGAGATAGTCAAAGCTTGTCTCTTGGGAAGGGACTGGCTAGCAATTTATGCCGATCTGGCAACAAGGGATTTAAATCTGCTGATCAAGCACAGCAACCTCAAAGCATCTTTGTGCTCTGAGTCGGTTCTACATCAATGTAATAAACATGTTTTTGTGCAGAAACATCACCCATTGTGTCATGTCAGTTGATAATCCAATTAAAAATACAAATAGCATTAGATGTGGCCATTTATTGTGTAGTTGGTGTGCAAAGATGGGTTTTGTGAACATCCTGAGAAGGAAGAACTTGCAGTGATCAGTGCCTGTGGTCATGCCCACTGCTGGAATTGCATGCAAATCCCTGTTCATTACCTGGTGATGTTTTGCCCCGGGGTAATGTTCTGGCATGTGCCAAAATGATAGCTAAAATGAGGAGGCAGGGACAGCGCCCCATCTTATTTTATTTTATGTTTTTCTACTTGCTGTTGGACCCTGGGGCATTCAGAAATTTTGCATGTATTTTTCGTGAGTAAACTTCTTGCGTGGGTGTTTATCACTGAGGTGATGGGAAAAGGGCTTTGTGCACAACTGGAGGAACACTGCAGGTAGCTTCTGATGGGTATAACAGGGCTGTGGAGTGAAGAATCCGTCAGGGAGCTTGTTCATAACTTGGAACTTCAGCATTTTACATTCTTGCTGTGTGCTCTTCTGTAGTTGCTCATGTCATCCTTAAATGAAGAGGCCTTTCCAGGTGGCTGCACTTCCTTCTCAGTGCCCTGGAATGACACTACCTGAGCAAGCAACTGCCCAGACCTTGCACAAGAGCTTTGCTGGGTTTCCAGGGAAGTGTGGAGTTTGTCAGGAAAGTCTAAATTGTTTCTGAACTATTCAATCACCTTCAATTTTGCTGAAGTCAGAGGAGTTCATGGAAAAGCCCATTACAGAAGTGCATTCGTATGCATTGGAAAGGGAGAGGAGAATGAGAAATTCTGCAGATATAATGAGCTGTTTTTGGGATGGTGAGGTAGGGCAAGCAGTTGCTTCCAAGGGCAAAGGAGGCTGGATTTCTCTGGGGTAAGGGCTCAGTGTAGCAAGACAAGAGCTTCCGTTCTCTTGGATTTTGAAGTTGTGTCCGATAGCAGCCACAGACAGCACAATGTCCTGGGCTGATTTGTTGCTTGTGACTTTTTGACCAGGTGAAAATGAATGACGAGCTGTGAAACCCTTTGAGAGCTGGAGTCTCATTTCAGGAGTCCAAATAAGTTACTACTTCCTGCTCCTCCCTTTTTTCCCCCTTCACCCCATCAATTTACAGCACTTGAGAGGAGTGTTACTGTTTGGGGTTTTTTTAATATATACCTTTCTACCGTGCTCAGAGGACTTGGGCTAGGCAAAGCCTTGTGTCCTTCTTTAAACCCCAACAGTGATGGCTGAACTGTGATAAGGAAGTTCTTTGCCTCCTCCTCCTCCCACCTCAGCCCACACAACGGACCTCTCAAATTATTGCCCAAATGAGCCCCAAAGCCAAAGTTGATTCAGTCCATGGATGACTCCAGGAGCCCTTTGAAGTTGGAAGTTTCATCTGCCTGTGGCTCTCCTGCTGGCGGGACTTCTCAATTGAGAAGAGTCTGAGGATGGCAGGGGAAGTCCTGGGGAAAGGGCTTGCCTTAGGGCCATGTAGGTGCTTCACCACTGGCCCTCTCCCACCCTGTCTTGCTGTCCTTTAACCATTGCACTGAGCCTTGTTGGTCTGCAAGGACCTTCCTTTCACAGGAAGGGTTTCTGAGCAGGGTTTCCACAGTGCAGATTTCTCATTCTGCACAAGACAAACTGCTCGTGTAAACCCATGTGTCTGGAAGTTTATTTTCAGCATAAAGTAAGAGCAGCCCTCCTGCCTACAGGCTCCTTGAGCAGCTGGCTGTCTACATCTCAGTGGTCCTGGTGTGGTAGGTACAGACAGCCAAGTGCCTGCTGGTGACAGAGCAGCATGCCAGGCAGATGGGGATAGCATTGACTCAAAAAATAACATTGAATAATAATATTTGATATAATTATATTGAATATGCTGGACTCCGACATAACTGCTGTGGGACCTGTTGCTGAAATAGGACTTCATACTAGGTAAGTTAAAAAAATGGTGATACTGGTCTTTGTAGGAAGTCCTAGCATGATCAAAGGAGCTGACTTTGACTTCCATGGGGAGTAACTTCACAGAATGTGTAACACAGACACATGGAGTGATGGGGGGAAACAGTGGCCCTGTCCCTGGTGGAGGGAGCTGTGCTTCACAGATGTGTCTAAATCAGCAAATGTGGGGACATGGATGATCAGTGTAACCTGTTTGGATTTTCAGTGGCTCAAGAAAATTTCCTCATTGAAGTTCCTGAGACAATGGGGATGTCATGGATGTCCTCTCAGTGCCTACACTGCTTTAAAGGGTTGGCCATCTGAGTGCAAGTAGTACTTGGCTTTTCCAAACTAGGGCAGCTGCCATTGCCTTCCCTTAAGGAGCCGTGCTGTTCAATGAGCTTGAACAACAATCAGCAGAAGCAGTTGATGACCTACATCGCTGAGCGCAACATTATACAGGATAGTGAAATGTCAGGCTGTGCCAAGAGCTGTGGAAGGGTTTCAGGAAATTTTGTGGCTAGCTGATAAACCAGCAGATATGATTAAGTGTTGATAAATGTCAAATAATGCACAGGGGAGAATGGAAAAGTGAGTCTAGTGCATATGGATGCATAACGAACCCTGGATGAGGTGCTGCCACCATGAGAAAGATCTTGGAGTGGTTAGAAGGATTTCTTGCAAGTCTCAGCTCACAATTAGCTGTGGACAACAAGATACAGTAGAAATATGAGTAGGAGAAGAGAATGGAAAAACTCTGTTGTGCTACTGTTTACATGCAAAATGCACCTATAGCATAAATATTGCATGCTGTTTGGTTTACAAAGAGGGTATTGCAGGGCTACTAAGAGCCAGGAGCAGAAACTAAATAGAGGAAGGGATGAGTGGGGGTGGGTCTAGATGAATGAGGTGATAAGACGTTTGTAAAATTGTGGATGCTGTGGAGAAGGTGAATAGGAAATGATTAATCGCTATTTCTCGTGACACAATTGGGGGCATCCAATGAAATGATCAGGCAGCAAGTTTAAAACAAATAGGAGGAAGTACTTTTTCATACAGTACATAATTAAATTTTGGAACTTGTTGCCATGGGATGTTGTGGAGGCCAAAAGTATAAATGGATTCAGAAAAAGATTACACGAATTAATAGAAGATAGGTCCATCAGTGGCTATTAAATACAATGGTCTGGATGCGGCCTCTAGCTCAGGAAGTCTCTAAATGGCCAGTTGCTGGAAGCTTGGAGCATGTACCAGGGAATGGATTACTCAGTCCGTGGCCCATTCCTTATGCTCTTTTCTCCTACGCATCCGCTGCTGGCCTCTATCAGGGACTGGACGTTGGCATAAGCGGACCTTTGACCACACAAGAGTGTCTTCAAATTGTGGTGTCTTCAAATTGTTGTGCTGGGAATTGGTACAGCCAGAAACAGCTACCCAACACCCTTCTGTGAGGAGATTTCAAACATCTACTTGTCCCTTTTCAGGGACAACATGACAGTGGTCATGGACTGGCTGTCTGTGATGGGAGTCTTGATACCTTTCACTGAGAGGTGTCAACTAAGTTTATATTCTCACCGTAAAAAGCTGCGATGTAACAAATGCAAAATACCTGGTTAGATTTGTAAGCTTTTAGAAAAAAAGTGCACAGAACAGGGAGAAATAAAATCTCTTCTTCCCAAGTGCTTTTCCCTGCCAGCTCTATGGAGGCTGTGCTCAGGGCAGGGATAAGATAGTGTGTGACAAATCCTACCCTCCCTTCCACACCCATAACTAAAGCACTACTTTTTTGCTTTTGTTGGCAAGTAAAGGGTTAAAGACATTCGTGTAGGCATGTGAAAGCCTTTTGAAGATAGTCAACAGTGATACTGGACAGTGAGTCTAGCAGAACCGGTCTAGGAGTAATGGTGTCTCAGTGGTAGCAGCTCATACAGTGCTGACAGCTGAGGTCAGTCAGAGGAGAAATGTGTGTGAAATATGCAATTTTATCTTTTTCTAAATATTTTAATGATCTCTTTCAAAATATTTTAGAATGGAGTTCTAGTGGAGGAAAGAACAGCATTCTCTTGCCGGATCCATAGTTTGAGCTCTTTCCTTGTATGTTAACAGAATGACACAAGGCTTGTTAGCTCACCATAACTAATTAAGAAATGCTGACCTAAAGATGCAAAGAAAGGTAAGGCTTATTATCCTGCCTGTAGCTGAGACAACCCATTATTGGACTTTATGTGAAGAGACACTGAGAAGACATCGCAGCTGAGTCTTGAATGCCAGCAGCTATAAATACCGTGTGAGAGTGAATTTATGCTGTAGCTCACCAGTCAACATGCAGGAAATCACAGACTTCACTCAAGTGTTGAAAATATAATGCTAATGGACTGGCATATGCATTGCAAATGCATCTTGCTTTCCTTAGATGTATGTCCAAAGCTGCTTCCCCTGCAAAACTTTGAAATGTGAAGTCTGATTGATGCTGACTCTTCTCAAAACATTCAAATAAAATTTTTAAGAAAGCCATCACCTCTGTATGTTCCCCTTCAAGAATGAGTGGTTATTTTCTCTAGATTTCCACCATTAAAAGAAAATGGAGCTATCTAAGCCTCCATAAATGCAACCTGTAGCTTCTTTAAATTAACTTAATGTTTGGTACCTCAATTGACTAAAGGACTTTTAAATGTATTTCAGATTGAATAATAGAGAACCATGCGTTTTATAAAGCACTGGTTAGCCTTTTTTATCAAGCAGATCCATTCCGTCTTCCCTGTCTTTTCTCACCCACCTTTTTCTTGCCGATAGGTTTGGCAGCGGCTTAGTGACACCCAAATCATGGGTGCAATGTCAGAGGCTGCGCATCCAGAGCTCCTTCCTGTTTATATTGGCATCTGTTACTATTTAGCAGCTTCTCTTTTGCTTGCTACGATTAGTAGTGTTCACAAGGTGTGAGGCGTTTTCCAAACATAATGAAAATATTCCTGTTCTGAAAAAGCTTGCATCTGATAATTTGTAGTAAGGGATGTTTTTTTTATGACTGGTTTTGAAGGCTGCTATTTCTCTTCTCAAAGTTTCCTAGTTTGTCCTGAACCCTGTTTTGACTGCATTAGCCATTAGCAACATTAAGATGTGTTGAGGTCATTATGAAAGCTTCAGGAAGCTCTCTGCCACCCACTCCAGAAGCTGTGCAGATATTGCAAATACAAAGCGAAACATGTAAGCGTATTCCCTCTGAATAAACTTAATTTGGAGGTGGTTTGTATCAACTGTTTTTCTTTTTTGTTGTTTTTTGTTTTTTCCTCACGTACAGTGGTCTGGTGGAATTGATGCAGTCAGTTACCGTGGCTCTGTGGAGAAGCAGTAACTTCTATTAAGCAAAAGTTACGACTTTTTGCACCTTTGACCACATAAAGGGAGCCCACAACCTAGCTGACCATGACAGCTCCCTTATTTACTGCATTTCTGTGCACCCTCATAATTTGACTGAGGAAGGCCTCACAATTCCCTAATTTGAGAGGCAATTGCATACCAACATTACGGTTGCCTTTTGTGCATTAGTTAACTGAGTGATGATAAAAAGCTGTTTCTGGCAGCCAAAGGTATGAAATCCAGCTGGCAGATCTGCTGGCGTGGGGTCTCAGTCAGGCTCTGCCTTCCTGGTGCTGCCATGCTAATTGCTCAAATGTGACTCCTACCCACGCTGGGAGGGGAGAGCAGGAACCCTGGCAAATGAAGGCTTGCCTAGCCCACTGTCAAACCCCAGCTCCAAAGCTGCTCTGCTTAGGAAAGTTGTTCCTCCAACACAAGTACTCGGGAGCTGCCCACCAAGAGCCCTGGGTCCTCCCTGCCAATTGCTGCATGGCATGAAGGGAACGGTCCTTGCAGGGCGCACGATGGCATTGATTTTCCGTTTCCTTTGTAAGGATTTAATTTACCCAGTTGGAAAACACTCATCGAAGGCAGGAGGCAGGATGGTCTCTGATTCTGTGTGTTCATCTTCTCAGGGACTCTGGTGGTGTAGATATAATGAATCGTGCTCAGCAACTGCAAGAGCAGCCTCTAACTTCAGTGGCACTGGAAACCACGGGGAGACAGCAGCTGTGTTTACTCAGGGTGCTCTCTATCTACTGAAAAAATGAGCCACTTCTCCAGGCGACTCTCATTTTTTAGGGGAGTGCTATTTTAAAACTTTTAAAGTGTAATTTTTAAGGTCAAGATGCATTTACCATGTTTGAAATTTTTTTGCTTATTGCTCCGATGAGAATGGATTCTGATATATTTATAGTGACAGGTTTAATGAAAAGGGAGGTGCTTTTTGACTTATTTTTCTCAATATGACAAAACCATGTCTCTGATCAGTGAATTTAAATTTAAAAAAATCTCTATCCCTGCATACTCTTTTCAGTTATAGACAGTTCTGAAACACATTTTAGTTATATTCGAATCAGACACATCTTAGTTACTAGGTTTGCGCAGAGAAATAGTCGACTTGCTTTTAGTATGACACAGTCCGAAAGAAATCCAATAATGTGGAGTGGAGATATAAACATAGTCCTTGACAGATGATGGAGATCAAGGGCTGCTAGCCTTCTGGGTACCTGTTTTTTTGATGTTCCTATGGTCCTCCCCTCTTTGAAGAGATTTATACTGCTACTCATCAGCATTGTATATGGCAGAATGGGGCTCCACTGGGCTGGGTGTTAGAAAAAATCTGCTCCAGGAAATAATCTCTGATTTGCAGGCTTTATGGTCTTTGTTGTGAAAAGAGAAGCAGGGTGGAAAAAGGGAAAACAAAGAAATGGATTGATAGCATGCTGCCAACCAGTGTGATGGTCTAAGTCTTTCATATTTGATTTTGATGTGTTTAACAAGAGGGAAGCTGAGGGGAAAGCAAACCAAAAGGCCATGAGTTGCAGAAAGGAATGGAGGTAAATGAAATGGGATTGAGTAGGACAGGTTAGGGTCTGGTGGAGAAAGAAATGGGAAAGACCAGACTCAGATGCTGGTCAGTGTAGAACAGAGCGAGCTGGGGAGGTTACCAGGTGTCTTAACCAGTGACTGGGCAAGATGTCCCTGGTGTGAGAGTTACTGTGGTGCAGAGACCCAGCAAACATTGCTGGGGGAGCATGATCTCCATCACACACCCAGGCAAAGTAGCTTCTCAGCCACTATGTCCCATGTGGCAGTGTATGCTTTTTATGACAAAGCTGATAAAGTACCCAAACCAGTGAGATTAATAGAGGTATTAATAGCTGAATCAATAACCATATAATATTATGGAATGTATTAAGAGTCTGATAAAAAATGAATAATCTAGACTACATATGGAGAGTGTTTGGCCACCATGCTAGGCACCATGAACTCCTGGCTCCTGGACAATTAATTAATTGTATTTGTGTGGTTGATCAGATGAGAACCATGAAAGTGAACACAATGTCAGTTGCTGGAAGAGTCTGACAACAGGTAGAGCCATTCTCATTGCAAGCATGGTGCCAGTGGAATTGAAACGAGGCAGATGGCAATGGAAATTGAGATTATTCAGAACTAAAAGCAGTGTTTGAAAGACAAAGTGTTGCCTGAATTCCTAGGGCTACAAGCGAGGACATATCTTGGGTTTTGCTTCCAAGACATCAAATCTATTCTCAGATTTTGCTAAATACATCTTTGCTTGCTGTATCAGCTGCTAATCTGTCATCCATTTGCCCACAGGCTCAGGGTGAAGCAGATGAATTTGTGGTGTCTAGGGAGACAGTCTTAAGAAAATGGTGGGTGCATGCAACCCTCAAAGACCTGTTGTCAGGGCTGTGTGTATGGCTGGTTTTCTGCCTGTCTTCATGGAAACTGGAACTGGGATTTGTGTAGCCAAGTGCTGAGTTTTGGGATGGGGCTACTAGTGGTCTGTGCAAACTGACACTCACCTGCAAAAACAAACAGCTGAGACACACCTTTCAGCTCTAGCTAAACCTGACGCTGTCTGTGGCTCCACATATCAGTGACTGCAGAGCATAAGAGACTCTGGCTACTTGTCCTGACCCTTTTGCTGACCACACAGGGCAGCAACTCAGGGAACCAACTCAGGGAGCTGATTCAGCCAAAACATAACTTGCCAGAAAAGAGGTCCTGGGAATTAAGGAGTTGGAGAAGAGCAGCTGTGGCTAAAGAGATGGAGCTATGCTAGGTCAACACTTCCTCCAAAGCAAGGCACAGGGAAACATAGGCTTTACAATCCAGCCTAAAAGGCAGGTGCTGAGACCTACACCAGTGACTGTCCTCGTGAACACAAGTGAGAGAGAGCACTGGCCAAACAAGGAAGCTTTCACTTTTGTGAGAACCCCAAGGGACCATGCTTTAAATATTACTTCACCCGTGCCCAGCACATTTTTTCCCTCTGCAAAGCCAGACCCATTTGATTAAGGTAACTCCAAACAGTGCTCCTTGTGAAGAAGCTTTGGAGTAATTTGTTCTTTTTATCCTTTTACCAACCTATTTCTGTTGAGAGTGAGCTGACTGGAAGCTAAATAAATGCTGAAGCTGAAACCTTAAACCTGGAACACAGTTGTGAGTTTAGTAGCTTAAATTTTCCAGTTAATGCAGTCAGTCCTGCCTGACTCGGGGTCTAAACTTACTCCTAGCACAGAAACTCCCCAGTGCTTGTTCTTCCAATGTTGGTCTGAGAAGTCTAGCCCTGTCTATGGTGCTAGCTACCACATTCCCATTTGTTTGAGAAAATTCATAACAATCAACATGCCTTCTCCACCAACCCTCTCACCCTCTGGCAGCTCTAGTCCACAGTCTATCCCCCTAGAGATGTTAGTAGAAACTAACAGATGTATACTTTGTAGTATAGCAAGATTTCTAGGAGACTCTTTACTTTTAGACATGGATGGATCTGTGCAAAATAAGTACATACTCCGATGCTCAAATTTACTCCTAGCTCTTTAAAGGTCTTTTGGAGAAAAAAAAAAAAAACTATTTGGAGGAGAAGACTGAGGCTTTTTCCTCCTCCTACTCCTTTTCCATCCCATCTTCAGGCTGTGTAGTGCTGTTACGTTTTTGGAGCCTGTGGTAGGTGCGTAGTGGCTTTCACTTTCAGAGGGTTTGGCTTCTCCTTGAAATGGTCAAGCACTCCAAAACCAGGTGTAGCAAGATGCTGTTTCCAGTCTAACAACCTGTTCAAACATGACTTTGTGATAAGGCATGAGCATGCCCATAACACATGGTACTTGGAATAGGTCACTGTTGGGATATTTTGCTGTGCTTTTATTAAACTGGCTGATGTCCTCAGTTTGAACTGTCTGGTTCTAGCAATAAAACTCAGCAGCTGTGAATTCTATCAGGTGCTGAGGGACCTTTGAGCATAGGTTAAGCCCAATGCCTTTAGGTCTGAGATGTTCAGCTTCAGAGACTTTATGCTATAAAACTGCATTTGTTGGAAAATTTAAGCTGTTAAATCCACAAATGTGTTCCAGTTTTAGGTCTCATCTTGGCTTCCAGCCAGCCCACTCTCAACTGAAATGGGATGGTAAAAAAATTAAATAATAATTAAAAAATGAATGATTCTAGAACTTCGACACCACCAAAACATGGGAGTACCTACCTGTTTCACAGGAGCTTAGTTAATGGTAGTTTCTGAATGCTTTGAGTTCTTCACATGAAAGCACATATATATATATGTTGTTTCTACAGAGGCCACTTTCTTAGGCTAGAGCTTCCCTCTCACCTTCATGCACCCAGGAGAGGGGAGATGTGTGTGTAGAAGCACCTTATACAGGAGAACTGAAGGAGCCTTTTGGACATTCCTTGGTATTTCTGAGGAACTGAGTTGATAAATGCAGCAGATGTTTGAGCTAACTTCAAGTTTTGGGCTCAGAACACATACGGGGAAAAAAAGTGCCTGAAAAACTCCTCATCTTGCAATACAGTATTTTTTGTCACCTGGCAAAATACAGAGAGCAACCAGACGTCCTCTGTTCCAAGCAACTTTTCCTAGTAATGCTATCCTCTCCCCCTGTGGTGGCTTGACCATTTGTTAGTCGATTGGATTCTTGTTTGGCAGCTGTTCTGATTTGCTGTAACAGTGACCCAACAAATCTAAGCTATATGCTGTATTGAAGAAGAGATTTCACTTGGGAGTTTGAAAATAGCCATGTCATTTTCTGTTTCTTTTCCCATTGCTTTATTATCTTTGTTCCTAGGGCTTCTGGGACAGTGAGAGTCCCAGACTCAAGCTACCATGAACAGATTAAGCTGATTGTTTTCTTCTTGGTCACACATGGAACTGTAATAGTCCTTGGCTGGGTTTGAGAAAGCAAAGGTGTGAAGTTCTGTGGCAGCTCCACCCCAGCCAGAGATGATGGAATTATTCTCCCTAATTTACCAGAGCAAGAGCAAGTGTTCCCTCCCACAAAGTTGCAACACAAGGCGTGAACTGGCCTAGCTAACTCCTGCTTTTCATTCAGCCTCTGCTTCATGCCAAGGTGGAACCTGAGCAGAAAAAACAAGCAACTAGTGTGAATGTTGTTATTAGAGATGCTAGGCTGGCCTTTGTATGTACCTTCTTTAAAAATCTCAGTTTTTACCAGAAGCATGGACAAATGAAGAAGAAATGCTGGCCTTATGTCTAGTTACTGAGCTTAAACTGACAGTGCTTGAAAAACAATCTAAATGTTCTCTTTTGATATGTTTTTGCTGTTGCTCCTGCCTCTCTGGGTTGGGGGAAGTGGTCACTGCTTCAATCTGGGGAATGGTCACTGCTTCAAACTGGGGAATCAACAAAGAGTATCAACAAACCTTGCCTTTTTTTCTTATACTCTGGTGACTCTTCACCACTACAAGTGGTGAAGTGGTGGAAACTGCTACTGCTCTAAAACAAGAGGCTGCTTGGTGAACAAAGACACCAACAGCCTAGATCCAAGTGTACTGGAGTGAACAAGTGTCTCTAGCTTGCTCATTGCTGATCAAGATCCAGACATAAATGTAAAAACAGTGTGTGTGTGGATATATACACGTGTTATACACATATATTTTCACATGTGTACACAAGCACACTGACAATGTTAGTTTAAGCCTGCATAATACAGACATTGTTACATGACCATAGGCAGTGCACAAAGACTGATGGTGTAAATAAATGGAATTGCTCATGTGAAGAATTCAAGCTGCCTTGCAAGAAATTAAGCCAAGTGTAGTTTGATGGAAGGCCAGAAGGAAGGACTGCAACAGTGCTGCATGACCACCTGCATAATTCAGGCCATGGGACTAGTCCTAACAGCAATGCACCTTCTGACCCTGATTTAGGTACTATTTCTGAAGGAAAATATATTCTGCCTCTTGGTATGTTGTCCCAGTGCTGTCAAAAATGAATCTAACTCACAGTTAGACTAGGTGGGTTCTCTCTCCCAACTTCAGATCTCTATAAAAGGGATATCTAGGTTCAAGCTTGTTTCCCTCCACTCCAGATTCTCTCTCTGCTCAGTGAAGAGATATAGGCACTTTTGGGGTATGCTGCATCTCATCCAAAGTTAGACATCTAAAATGGATGCAGACGAACTGCATCCTGTAAGACCCTATTTTTGTCTGTTGACTATAAAGGGAGTCTGAAGTAACCAACACTGCTGAAGATGCTGCACCGGTTGCCTAATCTCGGCCTTCAGCCTTTGAATCTTGTGCTCACATTTTCTGATAGACTGGATGAAATTCTTTTCCATTGTAAATTGCTGTGGTTTTCTCTTGTAATCTTCTTTGAGGAACAAATTGGAGTGATTGGCTAGAATCTTTGTAAGGCACATCTTTAAAGTCCTTTATTAATTTTTTGTGTCCCTCTCTTATTTCCAGTGTTCCCCTTGACATCAGAACTGTGTACGCAGAACCAGTGGTAGTCATATGATTCCTACCATGGATTTAGTACAGATCTGTTCATACCTCCAAAGATTGCATTCATGTTTTGGCCAAAGAGCAGCGCTGCAAGTTTGCTATCAAATCATGAGCCATGATCTGCCAGTCATGGGTGCCTGAGGGGATTGTCTGCCTATGGATCATCCCTCAAGACACTTGCTTGATGATTATTGCCATTGACATTTTGACAATACCAGAGCTGATTAAACTTATCATACCTTTTATTGATTTCTTAATCTTCTGTCTTGCTGGTCCAAATGTTAGTGCCCATCAAAATACTGTATATATAGTTAAGCAGTTCTACCATGCCTATTACTGCTGTGAAAAACCGTGTCATGTTAGGACATCAATTTAATTTGATAGGATTTATTTTCCATAAATCCATGATGATTATCATTAACTATATATAATTCTACCTTGTTCTCAATCCTTTTGTCAATCTCTTTGTAATTTTACTAGGGTCAGTATCAGACTGATAGAACGAGGTTGACCTATTTATTTACCCTTTAGCCTGGGGTACTAATATGAAATTATAGTCTGTCCATGCTCTTCCTCTTTTTCCAGTTTTCTTGCACCCTTGACTGTTGAGGGGTTTTGAAGTCCTGATCCACCTCTGTCTTCAACTTGCCTAGTACAACACTAGTGTTCTGAGTGGGGTCACACAGAAGTTATGGCATGAAGTAGTCAGAAATATAAGCATTTGGACCATCTTGATTATCTTACTCCATAAGGATTGTTGTTGCTTAAGTGTTGTGGTGTTAAGGGTTTTCTTCTTCTGGTAACATGAAATTGTTTGGTGGGAAGCTTGGAAACCAGGCTTTAGCATGTGAGAGGTGATTTCAAGAAAAGCTGTTGTTTATCTGCAGATCCATAAAGGTGAATAGTTTTGACAAAAATTTAAGCCATGTATGGATTGTCTGTATTATTAAAATTGAAGTTAGTGGTTCCTAAACTGTAGTTTGTGGATCCTAATGATCTCTGAAACCATGGTAAGTACGCCTTGTATTTCACTAGCACATCAGATTTACCAGCTGCAATGCAATGTCTTATATGGGGAAGATGCTATGATGCTGATGTGCATGCTGGGAGTAGCCCACCTTCTTCAGTTCCTTTGAACAATGTCCCTTAACTCCATGGCACAATCTCCCATCATGCAAAGGATCACAGCACACTATTTTAATCTCCGACATACCTCTCAGATGACCAGATATGCTGGGCTCTGCTATTACGTTCCTCATGGCTCTTAAATGACCCACGGGAAAAAAATGCTCTGGGAACTAGATGTGTGGAAGAGCTGCTTGGTGGTTGTCCCAGGACCTGGGGATGAGCTCTTGAGACGAATGAATTGAGTGCCCTTAGCTGTTTGCAGCCCAGAGACTTGGGCAAAACAGGCCTAATTATCACAAAACAGTCAGTTAGAGACACTGAAAGTCATTGCTGTTTGCTGTAAAAAAAGGGTGTGGACCAAGATCTACTGCTAGATTTTTGGAGACATAATTAAGAAGCCATCTACAATGTAAACAGTCCCAATAAAGTTGGCAGAGTCACTGCCAGAAGCTAGATAGTGAAAGCCAACCTAGCTTATGTTAGCCCACTGACTACATTAGTTTATTGTCTTGAAGTTTAATCCTTTGCAAAGGATTTAATAATGTTGTGGATATTGGCTTTTTAGTTGTGCCTTTGGGTTATAAGGGTGTATCAGACTAAAAAGATTTTGGAGACAAAGGAATAAACCTATCGACCTGCCTGACTGGTTGATCTTGGAGGCAGCACAACTCTCTAAATGAAAAATATCCTTCTAAGGATATTTTATGATGGAAATGGAGTTGTTTAGTAGGAGGAAATGGATATTATCCGGTGAAAGCTATTGCCAAGGTCCTTCCATTAGTCACAAAATCAACATATTCCTAGCTCTAGGGAGAGGTACTGCACCAACAGGGTTATAATCCGGGAGTTATTTCTCTGGGAACAATAGGAAATTCTGAAATGTCGTGAAACCTGTAGAGGGAATGGAATATTTGCTCTCCAGGATAGTTGTTTGTGAACAGCTTGGGTGCTCTCTGTGGGAGGCCCCAGGCGTGTCTCTGCTGGCAGGATCAAAAGCTCATGTCACCCTGCACACCTACACAGCAGAGTACTGTTGCCAGCTGAGGACTCCAAGTCTGGAGGGAAAACACTGAAGTTGGACCTGTGTTGTGTGCCTGAATCAGGTGGACCATTTCCATATTTTGGCAGAAACATTGAGGACTAGCAGGGAGAGCCTACTGATTTGGGATAAGGACTCGCACCACCTGGATCACTTCTGGTTCAAGATGTACAGTGTCGATTGCCACATCGGCATCCCAAAGAAGCAGATTTTAGCTCTGATGGAGACATGGTGAAAAAAGAAAACCAGACAATGGAAAAGGTCATTCAGGGGCTCCAAGAATCTGCTTTGACGAGTGTGTTGGTGTCTGACAGCTAATACTTTGAAAGCCTACCTTCACTCAAAGAGGGGCTTAAGACCACCTTGATCCTGATTTTCAAACAGGGTAGCAGCTAATAGTGCGTGTTGGGAGAGGCAAAATGGGAAAAACCCAAGAAGACACAAACCCTTTAGGAACTGAGCGCTTACTAGTGCACATGCTGCTCTACTGTGAATTTTATGTCTGCCTGTAGATCAGACAGGAAACAAGGCTTTGAGAGCTTTTGTCAGAAAACCTCAGAGCTTTTGATGGTATTATAAATGTCAAGTATCTTTTAAAAGTACCAGACTCTGTTCTGTACAAGACAATAGGGGCTTTATAATATTACAGGAAGCTGCATGTGAGGATTACAGAGAAGTTAAGGTCTGTGGTATTAATGCACTGTAATAACTGAGCTCTCAATACATTTAATTTATGTCTCTCAGTAAATTCCTAGGCACATACAGTATCACACTGGTTGAACTCTGGAGCCTGGACTTTTAATTTAAAAAGCACTTAAAGAGGTTTTTTCCCCAAGTTCCAGTCCTCCTAAGTAAAAAGGTTAAAATAAAACAATCAAAACCAAGCACTTGTGCTTGATTGTGCACCACGTAAGTTGGTCAGTAGAGAGCATTGTCTTTATGTGCTGGTCTTGAAAAAAACGAGAGAAACAGTGATGTTAGGAGGATGGAGAGTGGGAAGGTATACTATTTCTGGACCCTGCACAAAAGGTGAGTTGGTAATTGTTCATATCTCAAAGACATTTGAAATAAGCAGGGAAGCAAAAACTTCTACCTCAGACCTGGATATGAACTGAACATAAAAAGCTAAGGTTACAATAGGCTTGGACACACTGTAGGAAGCTCAGAATAAGAACTGACCCTGAAAATGCTTCAGCAATGTGCCACTGCTTTACTGCTGGCCTTGTACCAACCATCTATGATTCTGTCTTGGCTGAACTGAAGCAGAACCTATTATAATCTACCCAAGACTAAATTGTCTGTAGATAATTGGATAGTGGAAAAACTGAATTATAAAATACAAATGTATCCATGGGAGAATATAAAAAACACATTAAGGAGTCCTGAATGAGTGTTCTACCTACCCTATTCAGCAGCCTTTTAAGAGCATTTTTTTGTTCTTAATTTCTTACCATAGACTGTTGTGGGGAAGATTTCTGAGCTGATGATACATATGGCCTAAAAGCACTATGATAAAACTTTCAGATTTTTTTTCTATTTTATACTAGTAGGCCAATGTTGACTGTGTGTAAAGATGGATATGTGAAATTTAAAAAAAATTCAAATTGTCTTTGTAAGCTGAGAGAGAGAGACTAACAAGTATGGACTACCAGAGCCCACTGGGGCTATTTCTAGTCTTTATGTTGCTGTGCAATGTTTATCCAGTCTAATGAGTAGTAACGGGAGACGGTATCATGTGAACTTAAGGAACGTCTTGCCATTCTAAAAACATTCATTTATGAGTTCAAGAAGAAAACCCCCTTTGTCACCTTTTTCAAGTATTACGCTTTCCCACTAGCCTTGCTAGAACATGCCAACTCTCCCAAACCAAAAACTATGAGAACAGTAGATGTGGTGAAGATAAAATTTCCTGAATTACTGGTGAGCATAAGGCTGAGCTGTTGCTTACAGTTTCCTTGTGCTCTCACCACAGAAATAAATGCCAGTCTGCATGACAGGCTGGAGCATAGGACCCCCAGTGCTCCTCTTCTTTGTACAAAGATTGTTTCTGACTATTGACTTTTTTTTTCTAATCACATCTCTCTTTGGAAAAGAGTCACAGGGGATTAATTTCTGGTAATTTATAGTAGCAATCTTCCCAGGTCTAACCCAAAGCTTACTGCAGCCAGTGGGTCTATTCCTGCAGCTAAACTGAAGTACGTCAATGATGGGTCAGGGCCCAGGGACTGCACGTGGGTGTATCAGAAGGAGGTTCCTGCATGTCAGTAACGATGGGACCCTGCAAGAGAAGCAGTTGAAGGGGTGGTTTAGATTGGTGTGAATTCAAATTTACTTCCCAACTGATGCCAGTGGGACTTGATAATGTGCTTGTATGTGTGTGTAAGTGCTTCTTTGAACTGTGTCTTTTGTTGGTAGCGAAGGAAGAGCAGAGAGTAGAAAAAAGAGCATAATTTTAAGAAACTGTTTTGAAGCATTATAAAATTAGTCTCCTTGTAAATCCAATAAGTTAAACTTCACAGATATATTTTGACAATGTACACTTGCGGATTGAGATTTATCATGTCAGTGACTTGCACTTGCTTAGTATTACTTTCCTTATTGTGCTGAATCTTTAGGTTTTATAAGTCAGATCGAATTCCTGGTGCCTGGAGTAGGATTTGCGGAAGCAAAGAATGAGGAAGATTGAAGTCTGGGTATTCATTATTATTTCAGCTTTGCTTTCATGCCTTCAGAGGTCATAAAAATCATCCCTTGCTGCAGATATTATTTTTCACACACTAAAAGGAAAGAGTAGAGTAGGTTTTCTTTTTTTGTCATGGACTTAGTGAAAGACTTTCAGGAAGTATATTTCCCTTTCTCAAAACAAAAACATGGCGTGATTGAAATGCAGGGAATAATTTTCATATTGTTCATTTCCCACTGCAGCTCAAACAGATTGCACTTTGGAGCTCCCCAGATCACAGAAGTTTTGATAATGCTAAAGATATGCTGGAGATCCAGTCATCCTTGAGTTAAAAGGATGCAAACTGTGTCTAGCAAACACGGCATTTCCATAGGAGATTTGAATTGGTTTGCTTTTGTAGTGCTGTTGCGAAACAGGCACACAGAACCACCTCACAAACAAAACAGAGGCATCAAAAAGACAATATACCTCCTTCCTGAGACAGATATTTCAGGAGTTGGGGAAACACAGCTTCCTGTGTTCTCACACGGATTTAGATAATGAAACTCTTGACTGATTCAGAAAGAATAGAGTTGCTTGAAAATACGACTATGTTATTGTACAATGTGCTGTAGCATTAAACTGCTAGCTGTAGTGAAATCTTCTGTGTACATGTCCTAGAAAACAATCGTAACCCCTGGGCTGTGACTGGTCTTTCCACAACCTACTCTGGCTAGGATGGGAGGAGCTGGAGAAGAGTGGCAGATGGGGAGAAAAAGAAGAAGAAGAAGAAAAAAACATAGCAATAATGAACATAAAGAGATTAGAAACGGCTGGTTCATTTCTATTCTTTTAAAGACGTGATTATGGGTGGGGCTGGTAGCTTTGACTACCATAGAAGTCATGTGATACCTGGCAGCTCAGTATTCTGTTTTTAATTATTACTCACGTTCTCAAGGCTCAACTATGCAGCCTGAAATATTCAATGTGGTCAGCTGCCATAAGGTAAGTATAATAGGGAAATGAGACCAGAATGGCTTCCTGTCCCCCACCCCCAGGAGAGAGTTCAACATAAAGTCAAAATTTTAAAAAATATTATCATTTTAGTGATTTGTTTTGGAATGCTCTCATTTCCATGCTTCCCTCTGCTTTGTAGCAGAGATTCAAAATACAGTAGGAAATGGTTGCTTTTCTATCAAAGATGGCTCTTTTCCATCCCTGTGAAAATATCTCCAGGCTTGATCAAGTTCTGAGCCATGTGAAATCTGCTTTTTTGCTCAAATTTGAGGTAGAAACTTGCAGGTATTTTTAGAGTTCAAATCTCCTGAAAATATCTTATTCACTGGCCATATTCCAGCCCTGGCAATGTCCTCAGATGCATACTCCATCCCTGCAAAGCATGTGAGTTGGAAAGCATCTCCAGTAGTTGTATCTTGAATCACTGTGGACTGATCTGGGAGCAGCTGCTGGAAGTAAAAATGGAGTGAATAATGTCTCTCCTGTTCATGATCTTCTTCTGGCACCCCTGTAGTATGGAGGAGAAAGCTACCTTATCCAAACATGGAGGGGTGAAATAAGGACCTCAGCAGTTAAAGGTGACAAGAGGGGAGAGAAACAATATTGGGAGGTTGAATGGGGGGAAATTCAGATCAGGTGAATGAGGAAAGGATCAAAGAGGGAGGTGGGTGGGAAGGCAACTGGGGTCACATATGTGGCTGAAGAAAAGGGGAGGCTGGGACCAACTGAACAAGGAGAACTGTAAAGAGTGAAGGGAGAGACATGGTCTGAAATATAGACTAGGACCAGTGGGATGCAGAGGCATCAACTGGCTAGATGATCATGATATAACTTGAGCCAGAGGTAAGGAAGATAGACAGGGAGAGAGGCATTTTGGAGGAGTTTGGAGGAAATATTGGCCATTATATTCACACTCCCCTTCAAATCCAGAATTTTATCGACTCTTTTGCTACTGACAAGTTATTTCTATGCTATCCAGTCTGTATCATTTCCACTCTATCACAGTTCTTTTAAAGCAGACTTATACTGCTCAAAAGGAAGAAAAGTTCTACCAAATTCCTGACTTCATAAATCTTGAATTCTAAGTTATAATGATGTTGTCTGAAAGCTCATGGTGCGTAATTCTCTACCCAGCACATGCTATAATGTACAGGTAGATGTCCATCTTCAAATTACTTTTAGTCCAAAAGCAAGATGAAGTGAGAGGCTAATGCAATGAAAAGGATCAGGAAAGTACATGGCAGTAGTGCTATATGCATAGTGATGTCAGGGGTTGCACAGGCCAAGTCTGTTTTCTACCCATAAAGAGACAAGCAAATTTTTTTTTTTTTTCTCACTCCTGAGTGTCTGCAAACTTGTTTATCCCCGTGAGACAGAGCTGGAAGCAGCAAAAAATGCTTATAGGATGGCCACGAGTGTTTGAGTCAGAGTAGAACTTAAAACGTATTTGAGGTCCCTTTGACCTCAGTGTGACAGAAATGTTCAGTGCCCAAAGGCTGGAGGTGTTCTTCCACATGTGAATGAGGAGAAGGGCAAAAGCTTTTTTTCTTAAGATAGGAGCCTGTCCTGGGAAATGTTAGTTCCTTCTCAGTGTCCTGGTGAAAGATCTACTAAGCAGGCATGCTGTGCTGCTTCTTCTTCAAAATAGCCACCTTTTTTCCTAAGCATGTGGGAACATGGAGAACCATAACCACTTGTGCTAATGTGAATTTGGCAATATGATTTCTGAACACCTGAGGGTTATTGAGTGCAAGATGGGAAAACAGCAGAAAAGCCAGACTCTGAAGGGAAAGGAATTCCTAGACCTCTTGAAATATTTTCATTACTGCTGATACACCTATGTAAGAGAAATGGGACTTTTTGTCTTTGACTTGATTCCTGTTAGAACCTTGCTGGAAAGCAGAAAACAATGCAGCTATTATAAAAAGACTTGAGTTCATATTCAGTTGAAACATTTGATGTATGTGGTGATGAACAGTGCTGAGCAAGCGTTGCATCAGTGACACCACTTGTCAGGCTTGTCCACTGGCTCTCACTATCAGGCCTGAGACAGCTTTTGGATAAACAATTTGTCTACCTGAACAGAAACATGACTTTGCTGAAAAACAGCTATTGAACTTGAGTTAATAGCAAAATCATGGAACTTTAAAGCAACTACCATCAAAAGACTGCCTCTGAACAAGCCAACCAAGGTAAGATAAAACTGCACCAGTGATTTACTGGTGGGAACATGAGTCTATGGAGGATGGGGTATCTCTAATTTTAATGGGAGTTTCTGCTAGCTAATTCTGCTGTAGAATGAGGGTCCCTGTTTAAATTTTCTCGCATTTCTTTTTCTCAGTTGAACAGAATTAGAACTGATGTGTAAAGTGCTTATATTACCAGGAACAACAGTAGGAAACCCTTTGTTAACCTTAATTTCCCATCTAATATTTCTCTACAGCGTCAGCCAGTCTCCAAGGAGATAGGGTTGTTGACAATAACTCCAAATCGCTATGTAACTCTCAGGTTGTGCAGCTTCTAAAGAGCAATTTGTTAATTTTGCCCCTGCTCATTTGTTGGTGGTTGATGTTTTTTTTTTCTTTTACCCGGAGATCGTGCAATATCCGGAACTTCTCACATCTCTTGAATGTTAATTAAATGACAGACCTGAGTTTCCTACCTAAGAAACAGTATATTTCTATCAAGGGGTAAATCCAGCAGGTTGCTGAGATCCTATTGTAAAGCAATGAGAATTCTGCACTTTTTAGGAAGCCAAGAGAAGGTGAGAGCACCCAATACCATAGCAGTTACGCAGTTAGCTGCAGGATCTAGAATTTGTCTTTTAAGATGAAATCCTAAGATATGCAGAAAACCTACTTGTCAGCACAAAACCCTGAAGGTGTCCAGCATGATACACAGTCCCATTTCTGGATGGCATGGAAGTGGATTTGAGAGACCATATAGCTCTACAGAATGTACCCAGAAGAAGAGCAGGTATTCTGTGCCTGTGAAACTCCCTTGATAATTGTGGCACCCCAAAGTGTTTGGTCAGTTTTGCTGTTTTACACAGTCCTGTTGATGAAAGAACCTCAACAGTTCATGAAGGAAATGTTAGACTCCTCAGTGAAATGTTGACTTATCTAAATGTATTTGGTTCAACAACTGTAAACTTCCAGCAGAGCCTGAGTTGTTTTCCTCACCACCTTTCTCTACTACCTGTGGTGCCTGCTCGCCAGGGCTGTTGGTGTGAATTTCATTCTCTTGGCAGGAGGGAGTGTCAAGACTTTGAAACTATTATATTTATTTTTCATTCAGGAATGGTAAGGTGGTGGTCTGCTCAAGATGTTTCAACCATTGCTAAGGTATGAAAGTAAAGCAGAGGCCCAAAATAAGAGCAGGTCTTATCTCTGTGGCAGAAGAGCTTTTCCACCCCCTGGAAAGGTGGCAGCTGGAAGAGGAACAAAACATGGGCCCACATCGTAATTTAAGCTACATCCAACTCCATGAAAAGAATGTAACTTCCCAGGGGCTACTTTTATGTGAACAAAAAGAGAGTCCTGTTTAGAATTTTAGTGTTTTAGCTGCTCTTAGCCATTAAATAGATTTATGAAGGCTGGAAAATTCAAACATAGGTTTTTGCAACATCAGCATACTCTTGACAAAGAGAAATAAAATACATAAGAACCTGAAAATAAAAAGATGCAAGGTAAGGAACAAAACAAGATTGAAATATTCCTTTGCTTCACTCCTGAAGGGAAAAACTGTGAGGGAATTCATAGAAACAGTGACTCAGAGCAGTAATGATTACTGAAAGAAATAATTAGTTTATGATTAGCCTTTTTTCCTGTGTGTTCTCATGTTTGGGTAAAGCATATTGTTCTTACAAATGTTGAGCGGACATTTATCACATCCTTTGTCATAATTATTCGTGACAAGTCAAGTCTGAATGAAAACAAATGGAAGAAGTAAGTGTTTATCTCACTGTGAATTCTTTCTGATAATGTCTCATGAAATTCTTTCCATCTTGTATTTGCGGGAACTGAAGGACCATTTTCGCCCTGGGACATAATGGGTGTATTACCATCATTAACTGAAAAGAGCATCCCCTTTAACTTCTCTAACAGTAGAAGAAAGAGGCCAGTTTCATTCCTGGGAACTTTGCACTTCTATTTTTTTACACATTTTAAAAATTTGTATAAAATTTAGTCCCTCTGACCTGCTTATAAAATACCCAAAGGTGTTTCCAAGTTTTCTGCTGGGACAGTTAAGCCCGGCTGAGTTTCCTCCCAATATGAACTGGTTTTCCAGAAGGGAAAAACTAAGAGAGGAACTAGGATTCCCTCTGATGGGTACTCAACTTGGGAAGTGTGGGAGCAGCATTTTGAGGAGTACCCCATTCTCCCCAAAGATGAGAACAGATGAAGCCTCTGGCACTACTGCTCATTCACAACCTTTTCTACTGGTGGTGCATTGGCGTTGGGAGTTGTACTGGGTATCAGTGGAAGCAAACAAAACTCTTCAACAAAGAATGAGCTTAATGCTGTTACCATGTGTTTGCTTCCAGAGACTAGACTGGACTAAGACCAAGAGGGCTTAAAGTGGGAGACCTTCAGAAGAGCCTTATAATGGTCACTTTTTGGTTTGTGGGGTAAAATGCCTGTGGATTTCAGTGACAGCTTTATCCTAAGGATCCAGAACTGATCCTTCATTTCTGAAGCCAACTGGCTCTGGGGCAACCAAGGTCTCACAGAAAAGTAATCCAAAGTTGCTTGAAAGAGAGCTGCATGTTTTTCTTAATGTTTGGATAAAATGCTTGAGGATTTTATGTAATGTTTTTGGGGTTTTTCACACTCTGAGGAGTTTTTACACTAGATACAGGCTGAATCAACATTTCCCATGAGTTTAAGAAATGCAGTATGTGAGCATTAAGTAGTGTGTCTGATAATGAGGAATAGACTTGGTTGCTCTTCATGCTGTTGCATGAGAACCACTGGAGACCACTAGCTGAATGGCAGGACTCAAAGGGTTGTAGTGAATGGGGCTACATCTGACCAGTGAACAGTGCTGCTCAGGGTTCAATTCTAGGGTCAGTTCTGTTCAATATATTTTTCAGTGGCCTTGTTGCAGGAGTTGAATGCACCATCATGCACCAAAACCATGAGTTTGCTGATGATACCAAACTGGGAGGTGCTGTTGACTCTCTTGAGGGACAAGTTGCCTTGCAGAAGGATCTAGATGGATTGGAGCATTGGGCTGTGATTAATGGGATGAAATTTAACAAGTCCAAATGTCAGGTCCTGAACCTGGGATTGAGTAACGCCAAGCACAAATATAAATTAGAAGATAAATGGCTGGAGAGCAGCCCTGCAGATGCTGGACGACAGCAGGCTCAACATGAGTCAACAGTGTATCCTGGCAGCCAGAGGGGCAAACCACATCTTGGGGTGCATCAAACACAGCATGACCAACCAGTCAAAAGAGAGGATTGTCCCTCTGTATTTAGTGCTGATGCAGCCTCACCTTGAGCACTGTGTGCAGTTCTGAGCCCCACAATTTAAGAAGGATGTGAAGGTCCTTGAATGTGTCCAGAGGACAGCAAGAAAAATGGTGAAAGGACTGGAAGGAATGTCCTATGAGGAGCAAATAAGGACTTTGGGCTTGTCTAGTTTGGAGAAAAGGAGGCTGAGGGGTGACCTCATTGCTCTCTGCAGCTTCCTGAGGAGGTAGGGAGGTGTTGATCTCCTTGGTGTCCAGTGACAGGAAGCATGGGAATGGTTCAAAGCTGTGCCAGAGGAGGATTAGGCTGGACATTAGGAAGCATTTCTTTACTGAGAGGGTGGTTAAACACTGTAACAGGCTTCCTAGAGAGGTGGTCAATGCTCCATGCCTATCAGTAATTAAGAAGCATTTGGACAATGCCCTTAATAACACACTTCAACTTGGACAACCCTGAATTAGTCAGGCAGTTGGACTAGATGATCTATAGGTCCATTCCAATGGAAATTCTATTCTATTCTATTCTATTCTATTCTATGCTATGCTATGCTATGCTATGCTATGCTATGCTATGCTATGCTATGCTATGCTATGCTATGCTATGCTATGCTATGCTATGCTATGCTATGCTATGCTATGCTATGCTATGCTATGCTATGCTATGCTATGCTATGCTATGCTATGCTATGCTATGCTATGCTATTCTGAATAATAAGTATGGAGCACTGGGACACAGTTGGTCTTTGACTGCAGAGACATTAGGTAAATTCAAGCTGATCATGTAAGTCCTCCTGGGCTTTCATTACCTCTTTGTAGGGCTGCTTTCCAGAACATGCCTGTTGACCTGAGGGAATACAGACACCAGCAGAGAGGAAGTGATTTCAGGGGACAGCCCATGGTTTGGGCAACGAACCCCAGTGACTGGCTGTTAAAGGCAGCCTGCTTTGAAGGGGGAAGGACAATTTTGTAGGCAGGCCCAAGAAAGCTACTTTTCACCAAAAAATGTTCCAAAAAGGAACATTATTTTTATCTACTTTGAAATCTAACAATTAACATGAAACAAATCACTAAATAAACAGATATCTGTGGTGATTGCCTTAAAGACAACTGCCTTAAACTCTCTGCAGTTTTAAAAATCTCAGCAGCTTGGTTTGGACTCCTAAAATTTGAGTGCACCAGTGGTAAAGAAAGGGCTTTTTTTAAAGTGATCCTTGTCTCCTTAGCATGTTGAGAAACATCCTTGGTGTTCTTTTAGACTCCAGCAATGATGACTTCCAGATGCCTTGTGGGGTTGTTGAGATGTGGGAATGGGGGAGTTGGGAGCCTGAGTGTAAAGTCTGAATCATAGAATCATAGAATCAT